>NW_025575972.1:0-27640 GCF_905147105.1 Pieris brassicae
GGGAGTTACACTCCGAGAGCATACATAGCCAGACGTAGGCACTCTCTTCTACATACAGTTATTCGTTTCATAACGATTAACTAAATCATGGGAGTTACACTCCGAGAGCATAGCCAGACGCAGGCACTCTCTTCAACATACAGTTATTCGTTTCATAACGATTAACTAAATCATGGGAGTTACACTCCGAGAGCATAGCCAGACGCAGGCACTCTCTTCAACATACAGTTATTCGTTTCATAACGATTAACTAAATCATGGGAGTTACACTCCGAGAGCATAGCCAGACGCAGGCACTCTCTTCTACATACAGTTATTCGTTTCATAACGATTAACTAAATCATGGGAGTTACACTCCGAGAGCATAGCCAGACGCAGGCACTCTCTTCAACATACAGTTATTCGTTTCATAACGATTAACTAAATCATGGGAGTTACACCCCGAGAGCATACATAGCCAGACGTAGGCACTCTCTTCTACATACAGTTATTCGTTTCATAACGATTAACTAAATCATGGGAGTTACACTCCGAGAGCATAGCCAGACGCAGGCACTCTCTTCAACATACAGTTATTCGTTTCATAACAATTAACTAAATCATGGGAGTTACACTCCGAGAGCATAGCCAGACGCAGGCACTCTCTTCAACATACAGTTATTCGTTTCATAACGATTAACTAAATCATGGGAGTTACACTCCGAGAGCATAGCCAGACGCAGGCACTCTCTTCTACATACAGTTATTCGTTTCATAACGATTAACTAAATCATGGGAGTTACACTCCGAGAGCATAGCCAGACGCAGGCACTCTCTTCAACATACAGTTATTCGTTTCATAACGATTAACTAAATCATGGGAGTTACACTCCGAGAGCATAGCCAGACGCAGGCACTCTCTTCTACATACAGTTATTCGTTTCATAACGATTAACTAAATCATGGGAGTTACCCCCCGAGAGCATACATAGCCAGACGTAGGCACTCTCTTCTACATACAGTTATTCGTTTCATAACGATTAACTAAATCATGGGAGTTACACTCCGAGAGCATAGCCAGACGCAGGCACTCTCTTCAACATACAGTTATTCGTTTCATAACGATTAACTAAATCATGGGAGTTACACTCCGAGAGCATACATAGCCAGACGTAGGCACTCTCTTCTACATACAGTTATTCGTTTCATAACGATTAACTAAATCATGGGAGTTACACTCCGAGAGCATAGCCAGACGCAGGCACTCTCTTCAACATACAGTTATTCGTTTCATAACGATTAACTAAATCATGGGAGTTACACTCCGAGAGCATAGCCAGACGCAGGCACTCTCTTCAACATACAGTTATTCGTTTCATAACGATTAACTAAATCATGGGAGTTACACTCCGAGAGCACAGCCAGACGCAGGCACTCTCTTCTACATACAGTTATTCGTTTCATAACGATTAACTAAATCATGGGAGTTACACTCCGAGAGCATAGCCAGACGCAGGCACTCTCTTCAACATACAGTTATTCGTTTCATAACGATTAACTAAATCATGGGAGTTACACTCCGAGAGCATACATAGCCAGACGTAGGCACTCTCTTCTACATACAGTTATTCGTTTCATAACGATTAACTAAATCATGGGAGTTACACTCCGAGAGCATAGCCAGACGCAGGCACTCTCTTGAACATACAGTTATTCGTTTCATAACGATTAACTAAATCATGGGAGTTACACTCCGAGAGCATAGCCAGACGCAGGCACTCTCTTCAACATACAGTTATTCGTTTCATAACGATTAACTAAATCGTGGGAGTTACACCCCGAGAGCTCACATAGCCAGACGTAGGCACTCTCTTCTACATACAGTTATTCGTTTCATAACGATTAACTAAATCATGGGAGTTACACTCCGAGAGCATAGCCAGACGCAGGCACTCTCTTCAACATACAGTTATTCGTTTCATAACGATTAACTAAATCATGGGAGTTACACTCCGAGAGCATAGCCAGACGCAGGCACTCTCTTCAACATACAGTTATTCGTTTCATAACGATTAACTAAATCATGGGAGTTACACCCCGAGAGCATACATAGCCAGACGTAGGCACTCTCTTCTACATACAGTTATTCGTTTCATAACGATTAACTAAATCATGGGAGTTACACTCCGAGAGCATAGCCAGACGCAGGCACTCTCTTCAACATACAGTTATTCGTTTCATAACAATTAACTAAATCATGGGAGTTACACTCCGAGAGCATACATAGCCAGACGTAGGCACTCTCTTCTACATACAGTTATTCGTTTCATAACGATTAACTAAATCATGGGAGTTACACTCCGAGAGCATAGCCAGACGCAGGCACTCTCTTCAACATACAGTTATTCGTTTCATAACGATTAACTAAATCATGGGAGTTACACTCCGAGAGCATAGCCAGACGCAGGCACTCTCTTCAACATACAGTTATTCGTTTCATAACGATTAACTAAATCATGGGAGTTACACTCCGAGAGCATAGCCAGACGCAGGCACTCTCTTCTACATACAGTTATTCGTTTCATAACGATTAACTAAATCATGGGAGTTACACTCCGAGAGCATAGCCAGACGCAGGCACTCTCTTCAACATACAGTTATTCGTTTCATAACGATTAACTAAATCATGGGAGTTACACTCCGAGAGCATAGCCAGACGCAGGCACTCTCTTCAACATACAGTTATTCGTTTCATAACGATTAACTAAATCATGGGAGTTACACTCCGAGAGCATAGCCAGACGCAGGCACTCTCTTCAACATACAGTTATTCGTTTCATAACGATTAACTTAATCATGGGAGTTACACTCCGAGAGCATAGCCAGACGCAGGCACTCTCTTCAACATACAGTTATACGTTTCATAACGATTAACTAAATCATGGGAGTTACACTCCGAGAGCATAGCCAGACGCAGGCACTCTCTTCTACATACAGTTATTCGTTTCATAACGATTAACTAAATCATGGGAGTTACACTCCGAGAGCATAGCCAGACGCAGGCACTCTCTTCAACATACAGTTATTCGTTTCATAACGATTAACTAAATCATGGGAGTTACACTCCGAGAGCATAGCCAGACGCAGGCACTCTCTTCAACATACAGTTATTCGTTTCATAACGATTAACTAAATCATGGGAGTTACACTCCGAGAGCATAGCCAGACGCAGGCACTCTCTTCAACATACAGTTATTCGTTTCATAACGATTAACTAAATCATGGGAGTTACACTCCGAGAGCATAGCCAGACGCAGGCACTCTCTTCTACATACAGTTATTCGTTTCATAACGATTAACTAAATCATGGGAGTTACACTCCGAGAGCATAGCCAGACGCAGGCACTCTCTTCAACATACAGTTATTCGTTTCATAACGATTAACTAAATCATGGGAGTTACACTCCGAGAGCATACATAGCCAGACGTAGGCACTCTCTTCTACATACAGTTATTCGTTTCATAACGATTAACTAAATCATGGGAGTTACACTCCGAGAGCATAGCCAGACGCAGGCACTCTCTTCAACATACAGTTATTCGTTTCATAACGATTAACTAAATCATGGGAGTTACACTCCGAGAGCATAGCCAGACGCAGGCACTCTCTTCAACATACAGTTATTCGTTTCATAACGATTAACTAAATCATGGGAGTTACACCCCGAGAGCATACATAGCCAGACGTAGGCACTCTCTTCTACATACAGTTATTCGTTTCATAACGATTAACTAAATCATGGGAGTTACACTCCGAGAGCATAGCCAGACGCAGGCACTCTCTTCAACATACAGTTATTCGTTTCATAACGATTAACTAAATCATGGGAGTTACACTCCGAGAGCATAGCCAGACGCAGGCACTCTCTTCAACATACAGTTATTCGTTTCATAACGATTAACTAAATCATGGGAGTTACACCCCGAGAGCATACATAGCCAGACGTAGGCACTCTCTTCTACATACAGTTATTCGTTTCATAACGATTAACTAAATCATGGGAGTTACACTCCGAGAGCATAGCCAGACGCAGGCACTCTCTTCAACATACAGTTATTCGTTTCATAACAATTAACTAAATCATGGGAGTTACACTCCGAGAGCATACATAGCCAGACGTAGGCACTCTCTTCTACATACAGTTATTCGTTTCATAACGATTAACTAAATCATGGGAGTTACACTCCGAGAGCATAGCCAGACGCAGGCACTCTCTTCAACATACAGTTATTCGTTTCATAACGATTAACTAAATCATGGGAGTTACACTCCGAGAGCATAGCCAGACGCAGGCACTCTCTTCAACATACAGTTATTCGTTTCATAACGATTAACTAAATCATGGGAGTTACACTCCGAGAGCATAGCCAGACGCAGGCACTCTCTTCTACATACAGTTATTCGTTTCATAACGATTAACTAAATCATGGGAGTTACACTCCGAGAGCATAGCCAGACGCAGGCACTCTCTTCAACATACAGTTATTCGTTTCATAACGATTAACTAAATCATGGGAGTTACACTCCGAGAGCATAGCCAGACGCAGGCACTCTCTTCAACATACAGTTATTCGTTTCATAACGATTAACTAAATCATGGGAGTTACACTCCGAGAGCATAGCCAGACGCAGGCACTCTCTTCAACATACAGTTATTCGTTTCATAACGATTAACTTAATCATGGGAGTTACACTCCGAGAGCATAGCCAGACGCAGGCACTCTCTTCAACATACAGTTATACGTTTCATAACGATTAACTAAATCATGGGAGTTACACTCCGAGAGCATAGCCAGACGCAGGCACTCTCTTCTACATACAGTTATTCGTTTCATAACGATTAACTAAATCATGGGAGTTACACTCCGAGAGCATAGCCAGACGCAGGCACTCTCTTCAACATACAGTTATTCGTTTCATAACGATTAACTAAATCAGGGGAGTTACACTCCGAGAGCATAGCCAGACGCAGGCACTCTCTTCAACATACAGTTATTCGTTTCATAACGATTAACTAAATCATGGGAGTTACACTCCGAGAGCATAGCCAGACGTAGGCACTCTCTTCTACATACAGTTATTCGTTTCATAACGATTAACTAAATCATGGGAGTTACACTCCGAGAGCATAGCCAGACGCAGGCACTCTCTTCAACATACAGTTATTCGTTTCATAACGATTAACTAAATCATGGGAGTTACACTCCGAGAGCATAGCCAGACGCAGGCACTCTCTTCAACATACAGTTATTCGTTTCATAACGATTAACTAAATCATGGGAGTTACACCCCGAGAGCATACATAGCCAGACGTAGGCACTCTCTTCTACATACAGTTATTCGTTTCATAACGATTAACTAAATCATGGGAGTTACACTCCGAGAGCATAGCCAGACGCAGGCACTCTCTTCAACATACAGTTATTCGTTTCATAACAATTAACTAAATCATGGGAGTTACACTCCGAGAGCATAGCCAGACGCAGGCACTCTCTTCAACATACAGTTATTCGTTTCATAACGATTAACTAAATCATGGGAGTTACACTCCGAGAGCATAGCCAGACGCAGGCACTCTCTTCTACATACAGTTATTCGTTTCATAACGATTAACTAAATCATGGGAGTTACACTCCGAGAGCATAGCCAGACGCAGGCACTCTCTTCAACATACAGTTATTCGTTTCATAACGATTAACTAAATCATGGGAGTTACACTCCGAGAGCATACATAGCCAGACGTAGGCACTCTCTTCTACATACAGTTATTCGTTTCATAACGATTAACTAAATCATGGGAGTTACACTCCGAGAGCATAGCCAGACGCAGGCACTCTCTTCAACATACAGTTATTCGTTTCATAACGATTAACTAAATCATGGGAGTTACACTCCGAGAGCATAGCCAGACGCAGGCACTCTCTTCAACATACAGTTATTCGTTTCATAACGATTAACTAAATCATGGGAGTTACACTCCGAGAGCATAGCCAGACGCAGGCACTCTCTTCAACATACAGTTATTCGTTTCATAACGATTAACTAAATCATGGGAGTTACACTCCGAGAGCATACATAGCCAGACGTAGGCACTCTCTTCTACATACAGTTATTCGTTTCATAACGATTAACTAAATCATGGGAGTTACACTCCGAGAGCATAGCCAGACGCAGGCACTCTCTTCAACATACAGTTATTCGTTTCATAACGATTAACTAAATCATGGGAGTTACACTCCGAGAGCATAGCCAGACGCAGGCACTCTCTTCAACATACAGTTATTCGTTTCATAACGATTAACTAAATCATGGGAGTTACACTCCGAGAGCATAGCCAGACGCAGGCACTCTCTTCTACATACAGTTATTCGTTTCATAACGATTAACTAAATCATGGGAGTTACACTCCGAGAGCATAGCCAGACGCAGGCACTCTCTTCAACATACAGTTATTCGTTTCATAACGATTAACTAAATCATGGGAGTTACACTCCGAGAGCATAGCCAGACGCAGGCACTCTCTTCAACATACAGTTATTCGTTTCATAACGATTAACTAAATCATGGGAGTTACACTCCGAGAGCATAGCCAGACGCAGGCACTCTCTTCAACATACAGTTATTCGTTTCATAACGATTAACTTAATCATGGGAGTTACACTCCGAGAGCATAGCCAGACGCAGGCACCCTCTTCAACATACAGTTATACGTTTCATAACGATTAACTAAATCATGTGAGTTACACTCCGAGAGCATAGCCAGACGCAGGCACTCTCTTCTACATACAGTTATTCGTTTCATAACGATTAACTAAATCATGGGAGTTACACTCCGAGAGCATAGCCAGACGCAGGCACTCTCTTCTACATACAGTTATTCGTTTCATAACGATTAACTAAATCATGGGAGTTACACTCCGAGAGCATAGCCAGACGCAGGCACTCTCTTCAACATACAGTTATTCGTTTCATAACGATTAACTAAATCATGGGAGTTACACTCCGAGAGCATAGCCAGACGTAGGCACTCTCTTCTACATACAGTTATTCGTTTCATAACGATTAACTAAATCATGGGAGTTACACTCCGAGAGCATAGCCAGACGCAGGCACTCTCTTCAACATACAGTTATTCGTTTCATAACGATTAACTAAATCATGGGAGTTACACTCCGAGAGCATAGCCAGACGCAGGCACTCTCTTCAACATACAGTTATTCGTTTCATAACGATTAACTAAATCATGGGAGTTACACTCCGAGAGCATAGCCAGACGCAGGCACTCTCTTCTACATACAGTTATTCGTTTCATAACGATTAACTAAATCATGGGAGTTACACCCCGAGAGCATACATAGCCAGACGTAGGCACTCTCTTCTACATACAGTTATTCGTTTCATAACGATTAACTAAATCATGGGAGTTACACTCCGAGAGCATAGCCAGACGCAGGCACTCTCTTCAACATACAGTTATTCGTTTCATAACGATTAACTAAATCATGGGAGTTACACTCCGAGAGCATACATAGCCAGACGTAGGCACTCTCTTCTACATACAGTTATTCGTTTCATAACGATTAACTAAATCATGGGAGTTACACTCCGAGAGCATAGCCAGACGCAGGCACTCTCTTCAACATACAGTTATTCGTTTCATAACGATTAACTAAATCATGGGAGTTACACTCCGAGAGCATAGCCAGACGCAGGCACTCTCTTCAACATACAGTTATTCGTTTCATAACGATTAACTAAATCATGGGAGTTACACTCCGAGAGCATAGCCAGACGCAGGCACTCTCTTCTACATACAGTTATTCGTTTCATAACGATTAACTAAATCATGGGAGTTACACTCCGAGAGCATAGCCAGACGCAGGCACTCTCTTCAACATACAGTTATTCGTTTCATAACGATTAACTAAATCATGGGAGTTACACTCCGAGAGCATACATAGCCAGACGTAGGCACTCTCTTCTACATACAGTTATTCGTTTCATAACGATTAACTAAATCATGGGAGTTACACTCCGAGAGCATAGCCAGACGCAGGCACTCTCTTCAACATACAGTTATTCGTTTCATAACGATTAACTAAATCATGGGAGTTACACTCCGAGAGCATAGCCAGACGCAGGCACTCTCTTCAACATACAGTTATTCGTTTCATAACGATTAACTAAATCATGGGAGTTACACCCCGAGAGCATACATAGCCAGACGTAGGCACTCTCTTCTACATACAGTTATTCGTTTCATAACGATTAACTAAATCATGGGAGTTACACTCCGAGAGCATAGCCAGACGCAGGCACTCTCTTCAACATACAGTTATTCGTTTCATAACGATTAACTAAATCATGGGAGTTACACTCCGAGAGCATAGCCAGACGCAGGCACTCTCTTCAACATACAGTTATTCGTTTCATAACGATTAACTAAATCATGGGAGTTACACCCCGAGAGCATACATAGCCAGACGTAGGCACTCTCTTCTACATACAGTTATTCGTTTCATAACGATTAACTAAATCATGGGAGTTACACTCCGAGAGCATAGCCAGACGCAGGCACTCTCTTCAACATACAGTTATTCGTTTCATAACAATTAACTAAATCATGGGAGTTACACTCCGAGAGCATACATAGCCAGACGTAGGCACTCTCTTCTACATACAGTTATTCGTTTCATAACGATTAACTAAATCATGGGAGTTACACTCCGAGAGCATAGCCAGACGCAGGCACTCTCTTCAACATACAGTTATTCGTTTCATAACGATTAACTAAATCATGGGAGTTACACTCCGAGAGCATAGCCAGACGCAGGCACTCTCTTCAACATACAGTTATTCGTTTCATAACGATTAACTAAATCATGGGAGTTACACTCCGAGAGCATAGCCAGACGCAGGCACTCTCTTCTACATACAGTTATTCGTTTCATAACGATTAACTAAATCATGGGAGTTACACTCCGAGAGCATAGCCAGACGCAGGCACTCTCTTCAACATACAGTTATTCGTTTCATAACGATTAACTAAATCATGGGAGTTACACTCCGAGAGCATAGCCAGACGCAGGCACTCTCTTCAACATACAGTTATTCGTTTCATAACGATTAACTAAATCATGGGAGTTACACTCCGAGAGCATAGCCAGACGCAGGCACTCTCTTCAACATACAGTTATTCGTTTCATAACGATTAACTTAATCATGGGAGTTACACTCCGAGAGCATAGCCAGACGCAGGCACTCTCTTCAACATACAGTTATACGTTTCATAACGATTAACTAAATCATGGGAGTTACACTCCGAGAGCATAGCCAGACGCAGGCACTCTCTTCTACATACAGTTATTCGTTTCATAACGATTAACTAAATCATGGGAGTTACACTCCGAGAGCATAGCCAGACGCAGGCACTCTCTTCAACATACAGTTATTCGTTTCATAACGATTAACTAAATCATGGGAGTTACACTCCGAGAGCATAGCCAGACGCAGGCACTCTCTTCAACATACAGTTATTCGTTTCATAACGATTAACTAAATCATGGGAGTTACACTCCGAGAGCATAGCCAGACGCAGGCACTCTCTTCAACATACAGTTATTCGTTTCATAACGATTAACTAAATCATGGGAGTTACACTCCGAGAGCATAGCCAGACGCAGGCACTCTCTTCTACATACAGTTATTCGTTTCATAACGATTAACTAAATCATGGGAGTTACACTCCGAGAGCATAGCCAGACGCAGGCACTCTCTTCAACATACAGTTATTCGTTTCATAACGATTAACTAAATCATGGGAGTTACACTCCGAGAGCATACATAGCCAGACGTAGGCACTCTCTTCTACATACAGTTATTCGTTTCATAACGATTAACTAAATCATGGGAGTTACACTCCGAGAGCATAGCCAGACGCAGGCACTCTCTTCAACATACAGTTATTCGTTTCATAACGATTAACTAAATCATGGGAGTTACACTCCGAGAGCATAGCCAGACGCAGGCACTCTCTTCAACATACAGTTATTCGTTTCATAACGATTAACTAAATCATGGGAGTTACACCCCGAGAGCATACATAGCCAGACGTAGGCACTCTCTTCTACATACAGTTATTCGTTTCATAACGATTAACTAAATCATGGGAGTTACACTCCGAGAGCATAGCCAGACGCAGGCACTCTCTTCAACATACAGTTATTCGTTTCATAACGATTAACTAAATCATGGGAGTTACACTCCGAGAGCATAGCCAGACGCAGGCACTCTCTTCAACATACAGTTATTCGTTTCATAACGATTAACTAAATCATGGGAGTTACACCCCGAGAGCATACATAGCCAGACGTAGGCACTCTCTTCTACATACAGTTATTCGTTTCATAACGATTAACTAAATCATGGGAGTTACACTCCGAGAGCATAGCCAGACGCAGGCACTCTCTTCAACATACAGTTATTCGTTTCATAACAATTAACTAAATCATGGGAGTTACACTCCGAGAGCATACATAGCCAGACGTAGGCACTCTCTTCTACATACAGTTATTCGTTTCATAACGATTAACTAAATCATGGGAGTTACACTCCGAGAGCATAGCCAGACGCAGGCACTCTCTTCAACATACAGTTATTCGTTTCATAACGATTAACTAAATCATGGGAGTTACACTCCGAGAGCATAGCCAGACGCAGGCACTCTCTTCAACATACAGTTATTCGTTTCATAACGATTAACTAAATCATGGGAGTTACACTCCGAGAGCATAGCCAGACGCAGGCACTCTCTTCTACATACAGTTATTCGTTTCATAACGATTAACTAAATCATGGGAGTTACACTCCGAGAGCATAGCCAGACGCAGGCACTCTCTTCAACATACAGTTATTCGTTTCATAACGATTAACTAAATCATGGGAGTTACACTCCGAGAGCATAGCCAGACGCAGGCACTCTCTTCAACATACAGTTATTCGTTTCATAACGATTAACTAAATCATGGGAGTTACACTCCGAGAGCATAGCCAGACGCAGGCACTCTCTTCAACATACAGTTATTCGTTTCATAACGATTAACTTAATCATGGGAGTTACACTCCGAGAGCATAGCCAGACGCAGGCACTCTCTTCAACATACAGTTATACGTTTCATAACGATTAACTAAATCATGGGAGTTACACTCCGAGAGCATAGCCAGACGCAGGCACTCTCTTCTACATACAGTTATTCGTTTCATAACGATTAACTAAATCATGGGAGTTACACTCCGAGAGCATAGCCAGACGCAGGCACTCTCTTCAACATACAGTTATTCGTTTCATAACGATTAACTAAATCATGGGAGTTACACTCCGAGAGCATAGCCAGACGCAGGCACTCTCTTCAACATACAGTTATTCGTTTCATAACGATTAACTAAATCATGGGAGTTACACTCCGAGAGCATAGCCAGACGTAGGCACTCTCTTCTACATACAGTTATTCATTTCATAACGATTAACTAAATCATGGGAGTTACACTCCGAGAGCATAGCCAGACGCAGGCACTCTCTTCTACATACAGTTATTCGTTTCATAACGATTAACTAAATCATGGGAGTTACACTCCGAGAGCATAGCCAGACGCAGGCACTCTCTTCAACATACAGTTATTCGTTTCATAACGATTAACTAAATCATGGGAGTTACACTCCGAGAGCATAGCCAGACGCAGGCACTCTCTTCTACATACAGTTATTCGTTTCATAACGATTAACTAAATCATGGGAGTTACACCCCGAGAGCATACATAGCCAGACGTAGGCACTCTCTTCTACATACAGTTATTCGTTTCATAACGATTAACTAAATCATGGGAGTTACACTCCGAGAGCATAGCCAGACGCAGGCACTCTCTTCAACATACAGTTATTCGTTTCATAACGATTAACTAAATCATGGGAGTTACACTCCGAGAGCATACATAGCCAGACGTAGGCACTCTCTTCTACATACAGTTATTCGTTTCATAACGATTAACTAAATCATGGGAGTTACACTCCGAGAGCATAACCAGACGCAGGCACTCTCTTCAACATACAGTTATTCGTTTCATAACGATTAACTAAATCATGGGAGTTACACTCCGAGAGCATAGCCAGACGCAGGCACTCTCTTCAACATACAGTTATTCGTTTCATAACGATTAACTAAATCATGGGAGTTACACTCCGAGAGCATAGCCAGACGCAGGCACTCTCTTCTACATACAGTTATTCGTTTCATAACGATTAACTAAATCATGGGAGTTACACTCCGAGAGCATAGCCAGACGCAGGCACTCTCTTCAACATACAGTTATTCGTTTCATAACGATTAACTAAATCATGGGAGTTACACTCCGAGAGCATACATAGCCAGACGCAGGCACTCTCTTCTACATACAGTTATTCGTTTCCTAACGATTAACTAAATCATGGGAGTTACACTCCGAGAGCATAGCCAGACGCAGGCACTCTCTTCAACATACAGTTATTCGTTTCATAACGATTAACTAAATCATGGGAGTTACACTCCGAGAGCATAGCCAGACGCAGGCACTCTCTTCAACATACAGTTATTCGTTTCATAACGATTAACTAAATCATGGGAGTTACACCCCGAGAGCATACATAGCCAGACGTAGGCACTCTCTTCTACATACAGTTATTCGTTTCATAACGATTAACTAAATCATGGGAGTTACACTCCGAGAGCATAGCCAGACGCAGGCACTCTCTTCAACATACAGTTATTCGTTTCATAACGATTAACTAAATCATGGGAGTTACACTCCGAGAGCATAGCCAGACGCAGGCACTCTCTTCAACATACAGTTATTCGTTTCATAACGATTAACTAAATCATGGGAGTTACACCCCGAGAGCATACATAGCCAGACGTAGGCACTCTCTTCTACATACAGTTATTCGTTTCATAACGATTAACTAAATCATGGGAGTTACACTCCGAGAGCATAGCCAGACGCAGGCACTCTCTTCAACATACAGTTATTCGTTTCATAACAATTAACTAAATCATGGGAGTTACACTCCGAGAGCATAGCCAGACGCAGGCACTCTCTTCAACATACAGTTATTCGTTTCATAACGATTAACTAAATCATGGGAGTTACACTCCGAGAGCATAGCCAGACGCAGGCACTCTCTTCTACATACAGTTATTCGTTTCATAACGATTAACTAAATCATGGGAGTTACACTCCGAGAGCATAGCCAGACGCAGGCACTCTCTTCAACATACAGTTATTCGTTTCATAACGATTAACTAAATCATGGGAGTTACACTCCGAGAGCATAGCCAGACGCAGGCACTCTCTTCTACATACAGTTATTCGTTTCATAACGATTAACTAAATCATGGGAGTTACACTCCGAGAGCATAGCCAGACGCAGGCACTCTCTTCAACATACAGTTATTCGTTTCATAACGATTAACTAAATCATGGGAGTTACACTCCGAGAGCAGACATAGCCAGACGTAGGCACTCTCTTCTACATACAGTTATTCGTTTCATAACGATTAACTAAATCATGGGAGTTACACTCCGAGAGCATAGCCAGACGCAGGCACTCTCTTCAACATACAGTTATTCGTTTCATAACGATTAACTAAATCATGGGAGTTACACTCCGAGAGCATAGCCAGACGCAGGCACTCTCTTCAACATACAGTTATTCGTTTCATAACGATTAACTAAATCATGGGAGTTACACCCCGAGAGCATACATAGCCAGACGTAGGCACTCTCTTCTACATACAGTTATTCGTTTCATAACGATTAACTAAATCATGGGAGTTACACTCCGAGAGCATAGCCAGACGCAGGCACTCTCTTCAACATACAGTTATTCGTTTCATAACGATTAACTAAATCATGGGAGTTACACTCCGAGAGCATAGCCAGACGCAGGCACTCTCTTCAACATACAGTTATTCGTTTCATAACGATTAACTAAATCATGGGAGTTACACTCCGAGAGCATACATAGCCAGACGTAGGCACTCTCTTCTACATACAGTTATTCGTTTCATAACGATTAACTAAATCATGGGAGTTACACTCCGAGAGCATAGCCAGACGCAGGCACTCTCTTCAACATACAGTTATTCGTTTCATAACAATTAACTAAATCATGGGAGTTACACTCCGAGAGCATAGCCAGACGCAGGCACTCTCTTCAACATACAGTTATTCGTTTCATAACGATTAACTAAATCATGGGAGTTACACTCCGAGAGCATAGCCAGACGCAGGCACTCTCTTCTACATACAGTTATTCGTTTCATAACGATTAACTAAATCATGGGAGTTACACTCCGAGAGCATAGCCAGACGCAGGCACTCTCTTCAACATACAGTTATTCGTTTCATAACGATTAACTAAATCATGGGAGTTACACTCCGAGAGCATACATAGCCAGACGTAGGCACTCTCTTCTACATACAGTTATTCGTTTCATAACGATTAACTAAATCATGGGAGTTACACTCCGAGAGCATAGCCAGACGCAGGCACTCTCTTCAACATACAGTTATTCGTTTCATAACGATTAACTAAATCATGGGAGTTACACTCCGAGAGCATAGCCAGACGCAGGCACTCTCTTCAACATACAGTTATTCGTTTCATAACGATTAACTAAATCATGGGAGTTACACTCCGAGAGCATAGCCAGACGCAGGCACTCTCTTCTACATACAGTTATTCGTTTCATAACGATTAACTAAATCATGGGAGTTACACCCCGAGAGCATACATAGCCAGACGTAGGCACTCTCTTCTACATACAGTTATTCGTTTCATAACGATTAACTAAATCATGGGAGTTACACTCCGAGAGCATAGCCAGACGCAGGCACTCTCTTCATCATACAGTTATTCGTTTCATAACGATTAACTAAATCATGGGAGTTACACTCCGAGAGCATACATAGCCAGACGTAGGCACTCTCTTCTACATACAGTTATTCGTTTCATAACGATTAACTAAATCATGGGAGTTACACTCCGAGAGCATAGCCAGACGCAGGCACTCTCTTCAACATACAGTTATTCGTTTCATAACGATTAACTAAATCATGGGAGTTACACTCCGAGAGCATAGCCAGACGCAGGCACTCTCTTCAACATACAGTTATTCGTTTCATAACGATTAACTAAATCATGGGAGTTACACTCCGAGAGCATAGCCAGACGCAGGCACTCTCTTCTACATACAGTTATTCGTTTCATAACGATTAACTAAATCATGGGAGTTACACTCCGAGAGCATAGCCAGACGCAGGCACTCTCTTCAACATACAGTTATTCGTTTCATAACGATTAACTAAATCATGGGAGTTACACTCCGAGAGCATACATAGCCAGACGTAGGCACTCTCTTCTACATACAGTTATTCGTTTCATAACGATTAACTAAATCATGGGAGTTACACTCCGAGAGCATAGCCAGACGCAGGCACTCTCTTCAACATACAGTTATTCGTTTCATAACGATTAACTAAATCATGGGAGTTACACTCCGAGAGCATAGCCAGACGCAGGCACTCTCTTCAACATACAGTTATTCGTTTCATAACGATTAACTAAATCATGGGAGTTACACCCCGAGAGCATACATAGCCAGACGTAGGCACTCTCTTCTACATACAGTTATTCGTTTCATAACGATTAACTAAATCATGGGAGTTACACTCCGAGAGCATAGCCAGACGCAGGCACTCTCTTCAACATACAGTTATTCGTTTCATAACGATTAACTAAATCATGGGAGTTACACTCCGAGAGCATAGCCAGACGCAGGCACTCTCTTCAACATACAGTTATTCGTTTCATAACGATTAACTAAATCATGGGAGTTACACCCCGAGAGCATACATAGCCAGACGTAGGCACTCTCTTCTACATACAGTTATTCGTTTCATAACGATTAACTAAATCATGGGAGTTACACTCCGAGAGCATAGCCAGACGCAGGCACTCTCTTCAACATACAGTTATTCGTTTCATAACGATTAACTAAATCATGGGAGTTACACTCCGAGAGCATACATAGCCAGACGTAGGCACTCTCTTCTACATACAGTTATTCGTTTCATAACGATTAACTAAATCATGGGAGTTACACTCCGAGAGCATAGCCAGACGCAGGCACTCTCTTCAACATACAGTTATTCGTTTCATAACGATTAACTAAATCATGGGAGTTACACTCCGAGAGCATAGCCAGACGCAGGCACTCTCTTCAACATACAGTTATTCGTTTCATAACGATTAACTAAATCATGGGAGTTACACTCCGAGAGCATAGCCAGACGCAGGCACTCTCTTCTACATACAGTTATTCGTTTCATAACGATTAACTAAATCATGGGAGTTACACTCCGAGAGCATAGCCAGACGCAGGCACTCTCTTCAACATACAGTTATTCGTTTCATAACGATTAACTAAATCATGGGAGTTACACTCCGAGAGCATAGCCAGACGCAGGCACTCTCTTCAACATACAGTTATTCGTTTCATAACGATTAACTAAATCATGGGAGTTACACTCCGAGAGCATACATAGCCAGACGTAGGCACTCTCTTCTACATACAGTTATTCGTTTCATAACGATTAACTAAATCATGGGAGTTACACTCCGAGAGCATAGCCAGACGCAGGCACTCTCTTCAACATACAGTTATTCGTTTCATAACGATTAACTAAATCATGGGAGTTACACCCCGAGAGCATACATAGCCAGACGCAGGCACTCTCTTCAACATACAGTTATTCGTTTCATAACGATTAACTAAATCATGGGAGTTACACTCCGAGAGCATACATAGCCAGACGTAGGCACTCTCTTCTACATACAGTTATTCGTTTCATAACGATTAACTAAATCATGGGAGTTACACTCCGAGAGCATAGCCAGACGCAGGCACTCTCTTCAACATATAGTTATTCGTTTCATAACGATTAACTAAATCATGGGAGTTACACTCCGAGAGCATAGCCAGACGCAGGCACTCTCTTCAACATACAGTTATTCGTTTCATAACGATTAACTAAATCATGGGAGTTACACTCCGAGAGCATAGCCAGACGCAGGCACTCTCTTCTACATACAGTTATTCGTTTCATAACGATTAACTAAATCATGGGAGTTACACTCCGAGAGCATAGCCAGACGCAGGCACTCTCTTCAACATACAGTTATTCGTTTCATAACGATTAACTAAATCATGGGAGTTACACCCCGAGAGCATACATAGCCAGACGTAGGCACTCTCTTCTACATACAGTTATTCGTTTCATAACGATTAACTAAATCATGGGAGTTACACTCCGAGAGCATAGCCAGACGCAGGCACTCTCTTCAACATACAGTTATTCGTTTCATAACGATTAACTAAATCATGGGAGTTACACTCCGAGAGCATACATAGCCAGACGTAGGCACTCTCTTCTACATACAGTTATTCGTTTCATAACGATTAACTAAATCATGGGAGTTACACTCCGAGAGCATAGCCAGACGCAGGCACTCTCTTCAACATACAGTTATTCGTTTCATAACGATTAACTAAATCATGGGAGTTACACTCCGAGAGCATAGCCAGACGCAGGCACTCTCTTCTACATACAGTTATTCGTTTCATAACGATTAACTAAATCATGGGAGTTACACTCCGAGAGCATAGCCAGACGCAGGCACTCTCTTCTACATACAGTTATTCGTTTCATAACGATTAACTAAATCATGGGAGTTACACTCCGAGAGCATAGCCAGACGCAGGCACTCTCTTCAACATACAGTTATTCGTTTCATAACGATTAACTAAATCATGGGAGTTACACTCCGAGAGCATAGCCAGACGCAGGCACTCTCTTCAACATACAGTTATTCGTTTCATAACGATTAACTAAATCATGGGAGTTACACCCCGAGAGCATACATAGCCAGACGTAGGCACTCTCTTCTACATACAGTTATTCGTTTCATAACGATTAACTAAATCATGGGAGTTACACTCCGAGAGCATAGCCAGACGCAGGCACTCTCTTCAACATACAGTTATTCGTTTCATAACGATTAACTAAATCATGGGAGTTACACTCCGAGAGCATACATAGCCAGACGTAGGCACTCTCTTCTACATACAGTTATTCGTTTCATAACGATTAACTAAATCATGGGAGTTACACTCCGAGAGCATAGCCAGACGCAGGCACTCTCTTCAACATACAGTTATTCGTTTCATAACGATTAACTAAATCATGGGAGTTACACTCCGAGAGCATAGCCAGACGCAGGCACTCTCTTCAACATACAGTTATTCGTTTCATAACGATTAACTAAATCATGGGAGTTACACTCCGAGAGCATAGCCAGACGCAGGCACTCTCTTCAACATACAGTTATTCGTTTCATAACGATTAACTAAATCATGGGAGTTACACTCCGAGAGCATAGCCAGACGCAGGCACTCTCTTCTACATACAGTTATTCGTTTCATAACGATTAACTAAATCATGGGAGTTACACTCCGAGAGCATAGCCAGACGCAGGCACTCTCTTCAACATACAGTTATTCGTTTCATAACGATTAACTAAATCATGGGAGTTACACTCCGAGAGCATAGCCAGACGCAGGCACTCTCTTCAACATACAGTTATTCGTTTCATAACGATTAACTAAATCATGGGAGTTACACTCCGAGAGCATAGCCAGACGCAGGCACTCTCTTCAACATACAGTTATTCGTTTCATAACGATTAACAAAATCATGGGAGTTACACCCCGAGAGCATACATAGCCAGACGTAGGCACTCTCTTCTACATACAGTTATTCGTTTCATAACGATTAACTAAATCATGGGAGTTACACTCCGAGAGCATAGCCAGACGCAGGCACTCTCTACTACATACAGTTATTCGTTTCATAACGATTAACTAAATCATGGGAGTTACACTCCGAGAGCATAGCCAGACGCAGGCACTCTCTTCAACATACAGTTATTCGTTTCATAACGATTAACTAAATCATGGGAGTTACACCCCGAGAGCATACATAGCCAGACGTAGGTACTCTCTTCTACATACAGTTATTCGTTTCATAACGATTAACTAAATCATGGGAGTTACACTCCGAGAGCATAGCCAGACGCAGGCACTCTCTTCAACATACAGTTATTCGTTTCATAACGATTAACTAAATCATGGGAGTTACACTCCGAGAGCATAGCCAGACGCAGGCACTCTCTTCAACATACAGTTATTCGTTTCATAACGATTAACTAAATCATGGGAGTTACACTCCGAGAGCATACATAGCCAGACGTAGGCACTCTCTTCTACATACAGTTATTCGTTTCATAACGATTAACTAAATCATGGGAGTTACACTCCGAGAGCATAGCCAGACGCAGGCACTCTCTTCAACATACAGTTATTCGTTTCATAACGATTAACTAAATCATGGGAGTTACACTCCGAGAGCATAGCCAGACGCAGGCACTCTCTTCAACATACAGTTATTCGTTTCATAACGATTAACTAAATCATGGGAGTTACACTCCGAGAGCATAGCCAGACGCAGGCACTCTCTTCTACATACAGTTATTCGTTTCATAACGATTAACTAAATCATGGGAGTTACACTCCGAGAGCATACATAGCCAGACGTAGGCACTCTCTTCTACATACAGTTATTCGTTTCATAACGATTAACTAAATCATGGGAGTTACACTCCGAGAGCAAAGCCAGACGCAGGCACTCTCTTCAACATACAGTTATTCGTTTCATAACGATTAACTAAATCATGGGAGTTACACTCCGAGAGCATAGCCAGACGCAGGCACTCTCTTCTACATACAGTTATTCGTTTCATAACGATTAACTAAATCATGGGAGTTACACTCCGAGAGCATAGCCAGACGCAGGCACTCTCTTCAACATACAGTTATTCGTTTCATAACGATTAACTAAATCATGGGAGTTACACTCCGAGAGCATAGCCAGACGCAGGCACTCTCTTCAACATACAGTTATTCGTTTCATAACGATTAACTAAATCATGGGAGTTACACTCCGAGAGCATAGCCAGACGCAGGCACTCTCTTCAACATACAGTTATTCGTTTCATAACGATTAACTAAATCATGGGAGTTACACTCCGAGAGCATAGCCAGACGCAGGCACTCTCTTCTACATACAGTTATTCGTTTCATAACGATTAACTAAATCATGGGAGTTACACTCCGAGAGCATAGCCAGACGCAGGCACTCTCTTCAACATACAGTTATTCGTTTCATAACGATTAACTAAATCATGGGAGTTACACCCCGAGAGCATACATAGCCAGACGTAGGCACTCTCTTCTACATACAGTTTTTCGTTTCATAACGATTAACTAAATCATGGGAGTTACACTCCGAGAGCATAGCCAGACGCAGGCACTCTCTTCAACATACAGTTATTCGTTTCATAACGATTAACTAAATCATGGTAGTTACACTCCGAGAGCATACATAGCCAGACGTAGGCACTCTCTTCTACATACAGTTATTCGTTTCATAACGATTAACTAAATCATGGGAGTTACACTCCGAGAGCATAGCCAGACGCAGGCACTCTCTTCAACATACAGTTATTCGTTTCATAACGATTAACTAAATCATGGGAGTTACACTCCGAGAGCATACATAGCCAGACGTAGGCACTCTCTTCTACATACAGTTTTTCGTTTCATAACGATTAACTAAATCATGGGAGTTACACTCCGAGAGCATAGCCAGACGCAGGCACTCTCTTCAACATACAGTTATTCGTTTCATAACGATTAACTAAATCATGGTAGTTACACTCCGAGAGCATAGCCAGACGCAGGCACTCTCTTCTACATACAGTTATTCGTTTCATAACGATTAACTAAATCATGGGAGTTACACTCCGAGAGCATAGCCAGACGCAGGCACTCTCTTCAACATACAGTTATTCGTTTCATAACGATTAACTAAATCATGGGAGTTACACTCCGAGAGCATAGCCAGACGCAGGCACTCTCTTCAACATACAGTTATTCGTTTCATAACGATTAACTAAATCATGGGAGTTACACTCCGAGAGCATAGCCAGACGCAGGCACTCTCTTCTACATACAGTTATTCGTTTCATAACGATTAACTAAATCATGGGAGTTACACTCCGAGAGCATAGCCAGACGCAGGCACTCTCTTCTACATACAGTTATTCGTTTCATAACGATTAACTAAATCATGGGAGTTACACTCCGAGAGCATAGCCAGACGCAGGCACTCTCTTCAACATACAGTTATTCGTTTCATAACGATTAACTAAATCATGGGAGTTACACTCCGAGAGCATAGCCAGACGCAGGCACTCTCTTCAACATACAGTTATTCGTTTCATAACGATTAACTAAATCATGGGAGTTACACTCCGAGAGCATAGCCAGACGCAGGCACTCTCTTCAACATACAGTTATTCGTTTCATAACGATTAACAAAATCATGGGAGTTACACCCCGAGAGCATACATAGCCAGACGTAGGTACTCTCTTCTACATACAGTTATTCGTTTCATAACGATTAACTAAATCATGGGAGTTACACTCCGAGAGCATAGCCAGACGCAGGCACTCTCTTCAACATACAGTTATTCGTTTCATAACGATTAACTAAATCATGGGAGTTACACTCCGAGAGCATAGCCAGACGCAGGCACTCTCTTCAACATACAGTTATTCGTTTCATAACGATTAACTAAATCATGGGAGTTACACTCCGAGAGCATAGCCAGACGCAGGCACTCTCTTCAACATACAGTTATTCGTTTCATAACGATTAACTAAATCATGGGAGTTACACTCCGAGAGCATAGCCAGACGCAGGCACTCTCTTCTACATACAGTTATTCGTTTCATAACGATTAACTAAATCATGGGAGTTACACTCCGAGAGCATAGCCAGACGCAGGCACTCTCTTCAACATACAGTTATTCGTTTCATAACGATTAACTAAATCATGGGAGTTACACTCCGAGAGCATAGCCA
Organism: Pieris brassicae; assembly: GCF_905147105.1. NCBI lineage: Eukaryota > Metazoa > Arthropoda > Insecta > Lepidoptera > Pieridae > Pieris > Pieris brassicae. The sequence goes on from NW_025575972.1 coordinate 22,178, forward strand.
GACGCAGGCACTCTCTTCAACATACAGTTATTCGTTTCATAACGATTAACTAAATCATGGGAGTTACACTCCGAGAGCATAGCCAGACGCAGGCACTCTCTTCAACATACAGTTATTCGTTTCATAACGATTAACTAAATCATGGGAGTTACACTCCGAGAGCATAGCCAGACGCAGGCACTCTCTTCTACATACAGTTATTCGTTTCATAACGATTAACTAAATCATGGGAGTTACACTCCGAGAGCATAGCCAGACGCAGGCACTCTCTTCAACATACAGTTATTCGTTTCATAACGATTAACTAAATCATGGGAGTTACACTCCGAGAGCATAGCCAGACGCAGGCACTCTCTTCAACATACAGTTATTCGTTTCATAACGATTAACTAAATCATGGGAGTTACACTCCGAGAGCATAGCCAGACGCAGGCACTCTCTTCTACATACAGTTATTCGTTTCATAACGATTAACTAAATCATGGGAGTTACACTCCGAGAGCATAGCCAGACGCAGGCACTCTCTTCAACATACAGTTATTCGTTTCATAACGATTAACTAAATCATGGGAGTTACACTCCGAGAGCATAGCCAGACGCAGGCACTCTCTTCAACATACAGTTATTCGTTTCATAACGATTAACTAAATCATGGGAGTTACACTCCGAGAGCATACATAGCCAGACGTAGGCACTCTCTTCTACATACAGTTATTCGTTTCATAACGATTAACTAAATCATGGGAGTTACACTCCGAGAGCATAGCCAGACGCAGGCACTCTCTTCAACATACAGTTATTCGTTTCATAACGATTAACTAAATCATGGGAGTTACACTCCGAGAGCATAGCCAGACGCAGGCACTCTCTTCTACATACAGTTATTCGTTTCATAACGATTAACTAAATCATGGGAGTTACACTCCGAGAGCATAGCCAGACGCAGGCACTCTCTTCAACATACAGTTATTCGTTTCATAACGATTAACTAAATCATGGGAGTTACACTCCGAGAGCATAGCCAGACGCAGGCACTCTCTTCAACATACAGTTATTCGTTTCATAACGATTAACTAAATCATGGGAGTTACACTCCGAGAGCATACATAGCCAGACGTAGGCACTCTCTTCTACATACAGTTATTCGTTTCATAACGATTAACTAAATCATGGGAGTTACACTCCGAGAGCATAGCCAGACGCAGGCACTCTCTTCAACATACAGTTATTCGTTTCATAACGATTAACTAAATCATGGGAGTTACACTCCGAGAGCATAGCCAGACGCAGGCACTCTCTTCAACATACAGTTATTCGTTTCATAACGATTAACTAAATCATGGGAGTTACACTCCGAGAGCATAGCCAGACGCAGGCACTCTCTTCAACATACAGTTATTCGTTTCATAACGATTAACTAAATCATGGGAGTTACACTCCGAGAGCATAGCCAGACGCAGGCACTCTCTTCAACATACAGTTATTCGTTTCATAACGATTAACTAAATCATGGGAGTTACACTCCGAGAGCATAGCCAGACGCAGGCACTCTCTTCTACATACAGTTATTCGTTTCATAACGATTAACTAAATCATGGGAGTTACACTCCGAGAGCATAGCCAGACGCAGGCACTCTCTTCAACATACAGTTATTCGTTTCATAACGATTAACTAAATCATGGGAGTTACACTCCGAGAGCATAGCCAGACGCAGGCACTCTCTTCAACATACAGTTATTCGTTTCATAACGATTAACTTAATCATGGGAGTTACACTCCGAGAGCATAGCCAGACGCAGGCACTCTCTTCAACATACAGTTATTCGTTTCATAACGATTAACTAAATCATGGGAGTTACACTCCGAGAGCATAGCCAGACGCAGGCACTCTCTTCAACATACAGTTATTCGTTTCATAACGATTAACTAAATCATGGGAGTTACACTCCGAGAGCATAGCCAGACGCAGGCACTCTCTTCTACATACAGTTATTCGTTTCATAACGATTAACTAAATCATGGGAGTTACACTCCGAGAGCATAGCCAGACGCAGGCACTCTCTTCAACATACAGTTATTCGTTTCATAACGATTAACTAAATCATGGGAGTTACACTCCGAGAGCATAGCCAGACGCAGGCACTCTCTTCAACATACAGTTATTCGTTTCATAACGATTAACTAAATCATGGGAGTTACACTCCGAGAGCATACATAGCCAGACGTAGGCACTCTCTTCTACATACAGTTATTCGTTTCATAACGATTAACTAAATCATGGGAGTTACACTCCGAGAGCATACATAGCCAGACGCAGGCACTCTCTTCAACATACAGTTATTCGTTTCATAACGATTAACTAAATCATGGGAGTTACACTCCGAGAGCATAGCCAGACGCAGGCACTCTCTTCAACATACAGTTATTCGTTTCATAACGATTAACTAAATCATGGGAGTTACACTCCGAGAGCATAGCCAGACGCAGGCACTCTCTTCTACATACAGTTATTCGTTTCATAACGATTAACTAAATCATGGGAGTTACACTCCGAGAGCATACATAGCCAGACGTAGGCACTCTCTTCTACATACAGTTATTCGTTTCATAACGATTAACTAAATCATGGGAGTTACACTCCGAGAGCATAGCCAGACGCAGGCACTCTCTTCAACATACAGTTATTCGTTTCATAACGATTAACTAAATCATGGGAGTTACACTCCGAGAGCATACATAGCCAGACGTAGGCACTCTCTTCTACATACAGTTATTCGTTTCATAACGATTAACTAAATCATGGGAGTTACACTCCGAGAGCATAGCCAGACGCAGACACTCTCTTCAACATACAGTTATTCGTTTCATAACGATTAACTAAATCATGGGAGTTACATTCCGAGAGCATACATAGCCAGACGTAGGCACTCTCTTCTACATACAGTTATTCGTTTCATAACGATTAACTAAATCATGGGAGTTACACTCCGAGAGCATAGCCAGACGCAGGCACTCTCTTCAACTTAACTAAATCATGGGAGTTACACTCCGAGAGCATAGCCAGACGCAGGCACTCTCTTCAACATACAGTTATTCGTTTCATAACGATTAACTAAATCATGGGAGTTACACCCCGAGAGCATACATAGCCAGACGTAGGCACTCTCTTCTACATACAGTTATTCGTTTCATAACGATTAACTAAATCATGGGAGTTACACTCCGAGAGCATAGCCAGACGCAGGCACTCTCTTCAACATACAGTTATTCGTTTCATAACGATTAACTTAATCATGGGAGTTACACTCCGAGAGCATAGCCAGACGCAGGCACTCTCTTCAACATACAGTTATTCGTTTCATAACGATTAACTAAATCATGGGAGTTACACTCCGAGAGCATAGCCAGACGCAGGCACTCTCTTCAACATACAGTTATTCGTTTCATAACGATTAACTAAATCATGGGAGTTACACTCCGAGAGCATAGCCAGACGCAGGCACTCTCTTCTACATACAGTTATTCGTTTCATAACGATTAACTAAATCATGGGAGTTACACTCCGAGAGCATAGCCAGACGCAGGCACTCTCTTCAACATACAGTTATTCGTTTCATAACGATTAACTAAATCATGGGAGTTACACTCCGAGAGCATAGCCAGACGCAGGCACTCTCTTCAACATACAGTTATTCGTTTCATAACGATTAACTAAATCATGGGAGTTACACTCCGAGAGCATACATAGCCAGACGTAGGCACTCTCTTCTACATACAGTTATTCGTTTCATAACGATTAACTAAATCATGGGAGTTACACTCCGAGAGCATAGCCAGACGCAGGCACTCTCTTCAACATACAGTTATTCGTTTCATAACGATTAACTAAATCATGGGAGTTACACTCCGAGAGCATAGCCAGACGCAGGCACTCTCTTCAACATACAGTTATTCGTTTCATAACGATTAACTAAATCATGGGAGTTACACTCCGAGAGCATAGCCAGACGCAGGCACTCTCTTCAACATACAGTTATTCGTTTCATAACGATTAACTAAATCATGGGAGTTACACTCCGAGAGCATACATAGCCAGACGTAGGCACTCTCTTCTACATACAGTTATTCGTTTCATAACGATTAACTAAATCATGGGAGTTACACTCCGAGAGCATACATAGCCAGACGTAGGCACTCTCTTCTACATACAGTTATTCGTTTCATAACGATTAACTAAATCATGGGAGTTACACTCCGAGAGCATAGCCAGACGCAGGCACTCTCTTCTACATACAGTTATTCGTTTCATAACGATTAACTAAATCATGGGAGTTACACTCCGAGAGCATAGCCAGACGCAGGCACTCTCTTCAACATACAGTTATTCGTTTCATAACGATTAACTAAATCATGGGAGTTACACTCCGAGAGCATAGCCAGACGCAGGCACTCTCTTCAACATACAGTTATTCGTTTCATAACGATTAACTTAATCATGGGAGTTACACTCCGAGAGCATAGCCAGACGCAGGCACTCTCTTCAACATACAGTTATTCGTTTCATAACGATTAACTAAATCATGGGAGTTACACTCCGAGAGCATAGCCAGACGCAGGCACTCTCTTCAACATACAGTTATTCGTTTCATAACGATTAACTAAATCATGGGAGTTACACTCCGAGAGCATAGCCAGACGCAGGCACTCTCTTCTACATACAGTTATTCGTTTCATAACGATTAACTAAATCATGGGAGTTACACTCCGAGAGCATAGCCAGACGCAGGCACTCTCTTCAACATACAGTTATTCGTTTCATAACGATTAACTAAATCATGGGAGTTACACTCCGAGAGCATAGCCAGACGCAGGCACTCTCTTCAACATACAGTTATTCGTTTCATAACGATTAACTAAATCATGGGAGTTACACTCCGAGAGCATACATAGCCAGACGTAGGCACTCTCTTCTACATACAGTTATTCGTTTCATAACGATTAACTAAATCATGGGAGTTACACTCCGAGAGCATACATAGCCAGACGCAGGCACTCTCTTCAACATACAGTTATTCGTTTCATAACGATTAACTAAATCATGGGAGTTACACTCCGAGAGCATAGCCAGACGCAGGACTCTCTTCAACATACAGTTATTCGTTTCATAACGATTAACTAAATCATGGGAGTACACTCCGAGAGCATAGCCAGACGCAGGCACTCTCTTCTACATACAGTTATTCGTTTCATAACGATTAACTAAATCATGGGAGTTACACTCCGAGAGCATACATAGCCAGACGTAGGCACTCTCTTCTACATACAGTTATTCGTTTCATAACGATTAACTAAATCATGGGAGTTACACTCCGAGAGCATAGCCAGACGCAGGCACTCTCTTCAACATACAGTTATTCGTTTCATAACGATTAACTAAATCATGGGAGTTACACTCCGAGAGC
>NW_025575973.1:0-5000 GCF_905147105.1 Pieris brassicae
TTGTGTGCTGCGAGCTCAACGAGAAACATTCGGCGCGAAACTGTCGAGCGGCCGGCCGTCGCGCGCCGCACCTGTACGAGAAACATTTTCCTCTGACGTTGCATCGGAATAATTATTATAATTCATTATTATACATACATACATACATACATACATACATACATATTATTAATAAATATAATTGTTTTTTTTTGTTTTTTCTTTTCTTCAAATAAACCCACATTGCCATTTCTCTGAGCGTGTGCTGCGAGCTTCAACGAGAAACATTCGGCGCGAAACTGTCGAGCGGCCGGCCGTCGCGCGCCGCACCTGTACGAGAAACATTTTCCTCTGACGTTGCATCGAATAATTATTATAATTCATTATTATACATACATACATACATACATACATACATACATATTATTAATAAATTAATTGTTTTTTTTTTCTTCAAATAAACCCACATTGCCATTTCTCTGAGCGTGTGCTGCGAGCTTCAACGAGAAACATATCTATCAATACAAATGTCTATGCAAAAAAAAGAAAACAAACAAAATCATATCAGTCAATAAAATAAATAATAATATTTTTTTACTACTACTACTAGTACTACTACGTGCTACTACTGCACGCCAATACACATACATAATAAAATGAAAAATCGTCTCTCTCTCGCTCGCTCTACGAGAAACATTCGACGTCCGCTCCAATGCCGACGCGGACTATTGCTCTCGGTATAGATGTGGAGCGAAACAGTCGTGCGCACAGCGTCGACTCGTTCTCGTTGCCGCGCGTCGTTCGTGTCTATTATATAGACGAACGACGGACGAGAGAGAATGTGTTCTTGTTTTTGTTTTTGTGTTTGTGCGAAGTGTGAGAATATTATATACATATATTCGCGCATGGATGATATAGATATGGGTATGGATTTTCGGAGGAAATTATATCAAATTCGTATTTCGAATGCGAGACCGCCGAGATCTTTCCCAGCTCTCTCTCTCTCTGTGTGTGTGGTGTATAGTACATTTTATATATCTCTCTTGTGTCAACACAAAATAACAAAGAATATACATACTACTCCTCCTCATATTTTATATAATATAATATAAAATTATATTATAGCACCGCGTTCGCAGACCGTATGGTGATGTTACCAATCGACCAAGATTTGGGACCGTCTCCCCCGGTGTTATCTGTGATGTTAAAAGAATACGCTTCTAGGCACACCTCAACGCAGGGCGCCTAGCGTGTTCGACACGTGCGCGGTCCGCCACGGCGACCGTATATGGAAAGAATGTATAAAAGAGGACGCACACGCGCCCATCGTCGAAACGGTGTGCGCAGCGTCGTGTTGGAATTTATCCCTCAAGCTCCGGGCGTTGATCGTATCTAGTGCGAATCATGCGTGTGTGTGCGCATGTAATTGCCAGCCGAGTTTTAATATGTTTACAATAACGTATTGAATAAAATTGAGAAGTTGCGTTTAGATGAATGTTCAATTTTCAAATTGTCACAACATCGATTCCCGCCCGCGGGGTCGTGTTCGTTGCAGTTTTATGTCCCTCACAGTGGTCGAGCATCGTTGTACATCACCTCGTTGCGAGATCGTGACGGGACGGCCGCTCGTAGACCGGTCAAAGTTAGTCTATCGATATGAAGCGCGAACGTCGCGTCGCGTGCAAATTCGACGCGTTACGTTCACGCGTGTCGAGAAGGCGCGCGCGCAAGCGCGCGCCCCTCGACGCCGCCGAGCCAGCGGCTCGCCGAAGCCGCGTGACCGCGGTGTAGGCGTGTCGTTTGCGTAAGCAGCTCCCTGGTTGATCCTGCCAGTAGTTATATGCTTGTCTCAAAGATTAAGCCATGCATGTCTCAGTGCAAGCCGTATTAAGGCGATACCGCGAATGGCTCAATATATCAGTTTTGGTTCCTTAGATCTTACTCAGTTACTTGGATAACTGTGGTAATTCTAGAGCTAATACATGCAATCAGAACTCTGACCAGTGATGGGATGAGTGCTTTTATTAGATCAAAACCAATCGGCGGAGGGCCATGCGTCCGAAGTCGTTAATTTTGATGAATCTGGATAACTTTTGCCGATCGCACGGTCCAGTACCGGCGACGCATCTTTCAAATGTCTGCCTTATCAACTTTCGATGGTAGTTTCTGCGACTACCATGGTTGTCACGGGTAACGGGGAATCAGGGTTCGATTCCGGAGAGGGAGCCTGAGAAACGGCTACCACATCCAAGGAAGGCAGCAGGCGCGCAAATTACCCACTCCCGGCACGGGGAGGTAGTGACGAAAAATAACGATACGGGACTCTTACGAGGCCTCGTAATCGGAATGAGTACACTTTAAATATTTTAACGAGGAACAATTGGAGGGCAAGTCTGGTGCCAGCAGCCGCGGTAATTCCAGCTCCAATAGCGTATACTAAAATTGTTGCGGTTAAAAAGCTCGTAGTTGCATTTGTGCGCCGCGCTGTCGGTGCACCGCATCCGCGGTGATACTGACACGTCTGCGGAGCATATCGTCGGTGAGCCGGCGGTAAAACGCCGGTTCAATATCAAAATCCTATCGCGGTGCTCTTCGGTGAGTGTCGAGGTGGGCCGACAATTTTACTTTGAACAAATTAGAGTGCTCAAAGCGGGCTCAAAATGCCGCTTGAATATTCGTGCATGGAATAATCGAATATATCTCGGTTCTATTTTGTTGGTTTCAGAACTCCGAGGTAATGATTAATAGGGATAACTGGGGGCATTCGTATTGCGACGTTAGAGGTGAAATTCTTGGATCGTCGCAAGACGAACATCAGCGAAAGCATTTGCCAAAGGTGTTTTCATCAATCAAGAACGAAAGTTAGAGGTTCGAAGGCGATTAGATACCGCCCTAGTTCTAACCGTAAATATGTCATCTAGCGATCCGCCGACGTTACTACAATGGCTCGGCGGGCAGCTTCCGGGAAACCAAAGATTTTGGACTCCGGGGGGAGTATGGTTGCAAAGCTGAAACTTAAAGGAATTGACGGAAGGGCACCACCAGGAGTGGAGCCTGCGGCTTAATTTGACTCAACACGGGAAATCTCACCAGGCCCGGACACCGGAAGGATTGACAGATTAACAGCTCTTTCTTGATTCGGTGGTGGTGGTGCATGGCCGTTCTTAGTTGGTGGAGCGATTTGTCTGGTTAATTCCGGTAACGAACGAGACTCTAGCCTGCTAAATAGGCGTCGTCATTCAAGGTGTGCGCGACTCTCGGGGAGCGCAACTCACTGGCGACGTATTAAAATTCTTCTTAGAGGGACCGGCGGCTTCGAGCCGCACGAGATTGAGCAATAACAGGTCTGTGATGCCCTTAGATGTCCTGGGCCGCACGCGCGCTACACTGAAGGAATCAACATGTTCTCCCTGGCCTAGAGGCCCGGGCAACCCCGTTGAAACTCCTTCGTGCTGGGGATTGGGGTTTGCAATTATCCCCCATAAACGAGGAATTCCTAGTAAGCGCGAGTCATAAGCTCGCGTTGATTACGTCCCTGCCCTTTGTACACACCGCCCGTCGCTACTACCGATTGAATGATTTAGTGAGGTCTTCGGACCGACACGCGGTGGCCTCACGGCCGTCGGCGTTGCTGGGAAGTTGACCAAACTTGATCATTTAGAGGAAGTAAAAGTCGTAACAAGGTTTCCGTAGGGGAACCTGCGGAAGGATCATTAACGTTGGTTTTTTCTTTTTGTTTTGTTGTTGTCAAAGACTCGCAAAAAAAGAAAAAAATACAAAAACACGTGAATGATACGAATCAAAATCGAATCCGAGACGGTTGACTCTCTCTCGTCGATTCGCGACGTGTGCGTTGCGACACGCTTTGATTAGCGTTCGCTATCGCCTATTGATACTTTGAAATAATATTTTATAATTTTTGTGTACAACCACGCAAATAAAAGAGATTTTCTTTCTTTTCATTTGTCGTACACGTTAATGATAAGTATTATTTTCAAATTTTTTTGTTTAATTTTTTCGCACCTTTTATATTTTCTCATACAAAAACACACACAAAAACAAAACGATTACCCTGAACGGTGGATCACTTGGCTCGCGGGTCGATGAAGAACGCAGTTAACTGCGCGTCATAGTGTGAACTGCAGGACACATTTGAACATCGACATTTCGAACGCACATTGCGGTCCGTGGAGAAATATCCAGGACCACTCCTGTCTGAGGGCCGGCTGCATAAAAACAAAAAGCCACACTGTTCGCGTGACGAGCGGCGATCGCTGCGACTCCGGTCGTAGCGCCGCATCTCTGTCGCGCGTGCAATTGACGGTTTCGCTAGGCCGCCGAGCGGCCGAACGATCCGTTCGAATATATGTTCGATTACGACTCGTCATCCGTATTGGCCGTGTTAAGCCACGTCTATACGATACTTTTGTCGCACAAATAAATTCTCCCCGCCGCACCGTGTCTCCCGCGGCACGGGTGCGCGTCGAGTCTTTACGCAACGACAACGACAACGACGACAACGACGTTCGCGTTTACGCGTCGCGCGTGTTTGCTCGCATCGTCCCGGTCCCGCATGGCGATCGCGCGACGGTCGGCGCCGGTGCGCGCGTCGACGTGTCTCGACGCTGTCGTTGAAAGTTGTCGCGTTCGGCTCAGTTTCTCTTACTCTCGCGAGAGGAAGCGAAACGCGCGCGCCCGCTGCTCTAGCGGTTGCGCCCAGTGTGTGCGTGCGGTGTTTGTGCAATTGTAGTGTGTACGAAATTATTGTGACGTGTGTTCTTAAAACGGACGGAACGATGCCGTCGTTAACGAACAACAACAGAAGAACCGCTTGGTGGTGTGCGATTGATTGATTTCGCGCAACGCGACATCTATGTGTCGCCACCACCACGCTGTTCGCAAGGTGCCGCGCCGCTTTCGTGCGAGCGCATATAATGTAGGCGGACTCGACGTCCGGAGGGCGCGTGGCGTCGTCGACGCGCTTGTAAAAATAGCGTGTCGCGTACGCCCGTTGCGCCGAC
>NW_025575973.1:10000-15000 GCF_905147105.1 Pieris brassicae
CTCAAGAATTACAATATAATACACAAAATTTACAACTTACAAACAATGAAATGAATGATCTTTTTCTCGTATGCATCGCAAATGATCGATACTTTCAAAATAATCTGAACCCTTACACTTAGTCAACTCAAAGTGATTGACGTTTGACATCAATTTTATGTCGGTTTTATGAAATAGATTTTGGTCGGCGGTCGGTAACGGCCATATATGTCTTATATATCAATTTGTATGAAAAAGTTTAAAAAAAAAAAAAAAAAACTCAATCAACTAAGTAAGTAAGTAAGCAAGCACTTAAGTTTCTTTTAGTGAGTACTATCTAGAATAATTAAAAATATCGACATTTAAATCGACGGTCCCTATTTGGAAGGTTAACCTATAGCCCTAATAATAATAATTTATTATGATTATGACAATGTTGATGTTGTTGCACTAGACACACCATAATAAACCATAAATAGTTTTTCTTACCAGAAGAGTTTTTATTTTTAAATATTCAATTTTAACTAGAAACGTATCGCTATCGCTAACAAAACCCCACACCACACACCACCACACGTTACACACATATACTTGACAGAGTAGATACTATCTACATATCTATCGACAGAGTTGTAGATATCGTGCCGTTGAACGGCATCTTGTCGCGTCGCGTGGCGATCTTGTACGAGAAACATTTTCCTCTGACATTGTATCGGAATAATTATTATAATTCATTATTATACATACATACATACATACATACATACATACATACATACATACATATTATTAATAAATTAATTGTTTTTTTTTTCTTCAAATAAACCCACATTGCCATTTCTCTGAGCGTGTGCTGCGAGCTTCAACGAGAAACATTCGGCGCGAAACTGTCGAGCGGCCGGCCGTCGCGCGCCGCACCTGTACGAGAAACATTTTCCTCTGACGTTGCATCGGAATAATTATTATAATTCATTATTATACATACATACATACATACATACATACATATTATTAATAAATTAATTGTTTTTTTTTTTTTTTTTTTTTTCTTCAAATAAACCCACATTGCCATTTCTCTGAGCGTGTGCTGCGAGCTTCAACGAGAAACATTCGGCGCGAAACTGTCGAGCGGCCGGCCGTCGCGCGCCGCACCTGTACGAGAAACATTTTCCTCTGACGTTGCATCGGAATAATTATTATAATTCATTATTATACATACATACATACATACATACATACATACATATTATTAATAAATATAATTGTTTTTTTTTTTTTTTCTTTTCTTCAAATAAACCCACATTGCCATTTCTCTGAGCGTGTGCTGCGAGCTTCAACGAGAAACATTCGGCGCGAAACTGTCGAGCGGCCGGCCGTCGCGCGCCGCACCTGTACGAGAAACATTTTCCTCTGACGTTGCATCGGAATAATTATTATAATTCATTATTATACATACATACATACATACATACATACATATTATTAATAAATTAATTGTTTTTTTTTTTTTTTTTTTTTTTCTTCAAATAAACCCACATTGCCATTTCTCTGAGCGTGTGCTGCGAGCTTCAACGAGAAACATTCGGCGCGAAACTGTCGAGCGGCCGGCCGTCGCGCGCCGCACCTGTACGAGAAACATTTTCCTCTGACGTTGCATCGGAATAATTATTATAATTCATTATTATACATACATACATACATACATACATACATACATATTATTAATAAATATAATTGTTTTTTTTGTTTTTTCTTTTCTTCAAATAAACCCACATTGCCATTTCTCTGAGCGTGTGCTGCGAGCTTCAACGAGAAACATTCGGCGCGAAACTGTCGAGCGGCCGGCCGTCGCGCGCCGCACCTGTACGAGAAACATTTTCCTCTGACGTTGCATCGGAATAATTATTATAATTCATTATTATACATACATACATACATACATACATACATACATATTATTAATAAATTAATTGTTTTTTTTTTTCTTCAAATAAACCCACATTGCCATTTCTCTGAGCGTGTGCTGCGAGCTTCAACGAGAAACATATCTATCAATACAAATGTCTATGCAAAAAAAAGAAAACAAACAAAATCATATCAGTCAATAAAATAAATAATAATATTTTTTTACTACTACTACTAGTACTACTACGTGCTACTACTGCACGCCAATACACATACATAATAAAATGAAAAATCGTCTCTCTCTCGCTCGCTCTACGAGAAACATTCGACGTCCGCTCCAATGCCGACGCGGACTATTGCTCTCGGTATAGATGTGGAGCGAAACAGTCGTGCGCACAGCGTCGACTCGTTCTCGTTGCCGCGCGTCGTTCGTCTATATAATAGACACGAACGACGGACGAGAGAGAATGTGTTCTTGTTTTTGTTTTTGTGTTTGTGCGAAGTGTGAGAATATTATATACATATATTCGCGCATGGATGATATAGATATGGGTATGGATTTTCGGAGGAAATTATATCAAATTCGTATTTCGAATGCGAGACCGCCGAGATCTTTCCCAGCTCTCTCTCTCTCTGTGTGTGTGGTGTATAGTACATTTTATATATCTCTCTTGTGTCAACACAAAATAACAAAGAATATACATACTACTCCTCCTCATATTTTATATAATATAATATAAAATTATATTATAGCACCGCGTTCGCAGACCGTATGGTGATGTTACCAATCGACCAAGATTTGGGACCGTCTCCCCCGGTGTTATCTGTGATGTTAAAAGAATACGCTTCTAGGCACACCTCAACGCAGGGCGCCTAGCGTGTTCGACACGTGCGCGGTCGCCACGGCGACCGTATATGGAAAGAATGTATAAAAGAGGACGCACACGCGCCCATCGTCGAAACGGTGTGCGCAGCGTCGTGTTGGAATTTATCCCTCAAGCTCCGGGCGTTGATCGTATCTAGTGCGAATCATGCGTGTGTGTGCGCATGTAATTGCCAGCCGAGTTTTAATATGTTTACAATAACGTATTGAATAAAAATTGAGAAGTTGCGTTTAGATGAATGTTCAATTTTCAAATTGTCACAACATCGATTCCCGCCCGCGGGGTCGTGTTCGTTGCAGTTTTATGTCCCTCACAGTGGTCGAGCATCGTTGTACATCACCTCGTTGCGAGATCGTGACGGGACGGCCGCTCGTAGACCGGTCAAAGTTAGTCTATCGATATGAAGCGCGAACGTCGCGTCGCGTGCAAATTCGACGCGTTACGTTCACGCGTGTCGAGAAGGCGCGCGCGCAAGCGCGCGCCCCTCGACGCCGCCGAGCCAGCGGCTCGCCGAAGCCGCGTGACCGCGGTGTAGGCGTGTCGTTTGCGTAAGCAGCTCCCTGGTTGATCCTGCCAGTAGTTATATGCTTGTCTCAAAGATTAAGCCATGCATGTCTCAGTGCAAGCCGTATTAAGGCGATACCGCGAATGGCTCAATATATCAGTTTTGGTTCCTTAGATCTTACTCAGTTACTTGGATAACTGTGGTAATTCTAGAGCTAATACATGCAATCAGAACTCTGACCAGTGATGGGATGAGTGCTTTTATTAGATCAAAACCAATCGGCGGAGGGCCATGCGTCCGAAGTCGTTAATTTTGATGAATCTGGATAACTTTTGCCGATCGCACGGTCCAGTACCGGCGACGCATCTTTCAAATGTCTGCCTTATCAACTTTCGATGGTAGTTTCTGCGACTACCATGGTTGTCACGGGTAACGGGGAATCAGGGTTCGATTCCGGAGAGGGAGCCTGAGAAACGGCTACCACATCCAAGGAAGGCAGCAGGCGCGCAAATTACCCACTCCCGGCACGGGGAGGTAGTGACGAAAAATAACGATACGGGACTCTTACGAGGCCTCGTAATCGGAATGAGTACACTTTAAATATTTTAACGAGGAACAATTGGAGGGCAAGTCTGGTGCCAGCAGCCGCGGTAATTCCAGCTCCAATAGCGTATACTAAAATTGTTGCGGTTAAAAAGCTCGTAGTTGCATTTGTGCGCCGCGCTGTCGGTGCACCGCATCCGCGGTGATACTGACACGTCTGCGGAGCATATCGTCGGTGAGCCGGCGGTAAAACGCCGGTTCAATATCAAAATCCTATCGCGGTGCTCTTCGGTGAGTGTCGAGGTGGGCCGACAATTTTACTTTGAACAAATTAGAGTGCTCAAAGCGGGCTCAAAATGCCGCTTGAATATTTCGTGCATGGAATAATAGAATATGATCTCGGTTCTATTTTGTTGGTTTTCAGAACTCCGAGGTAATGATTAATAGGGATAACTGGGGGCATTCGTATTGCGACGTTAGAGGTGAAATTCTTGGATCGTCGCAAGACGAACATCAGCGAAAGCATTTGCCAAAGGTGTTTTCATCAATCAAGAACGAAAGTTAGAGGTTCGAAGGCGATTAGATACCGCCCTAGTTCTAACCGTAAATATGTCATCTAGCGATCCGCCGACGTTACTACAATGGCTCGGCGGGCAGCTTCCGGGAAACCAAAGATTTTGGACTCCGGGGGGAGTATGGTTGCAAAGCTGAAACTTAAAGGAATTGACGGAAGGGCACCACCAGGAGTGGAGCCTGCGGCTTAATTTGACTCAACACGGGAAATCTCACCAGGCCCGGACACCGGAAGGATTGACAGATTAACAGCTCTTTCTTGATTCGGTGGGTGGTGGTGCATGGCCGTTCTTAGTTGGTGGAGCGATTTGTCTGGTTAATTCCGGTAACGAACGAGACTCTAGCCTGCTAAATAGGCGTCGTCATTCAAGGTGTGCGCGACTCTCGGGGAGCGCAACTCACTGGCGACGTATTAAAATTCTTCTTAGAGGGACCGGCGGCTTCGAGCCGCACGAGATTGAGCAATAACAGGTCTGTGATGCCCTTAGATGTCCTGGGCCGCACGCGCGCTACACTGAAGGAATCAACATGTTCTCCCTGGCCTAGAGGCCCGGGCAACCCGTTGAAACTCCTTCGTGCTGGGGATTGGGGTTTGCAATTATCCCCCATAA
>NW_025575973.1:22500-27632 GCF_905147105.1 Pieris brassicae
ACATACATACATACATACATACATATTATTAATAAATTAATTGTTTTTTTTTTTTTTTTTTTTTTCTTCAAATAAACCCACATTGCCATTTCTCTGAGCGTGTGCTGCGAGCTTCAACGAGAAACATTCGGCGCGAAACTGTCGAGCGGCCGGCCGTCGCGCGCCGCACCTGTACGAGAAACATTTTCCTCTGACGTTGCATCGGAATAATTATTATAATTCATTATTATACATACATACATACATACATACATACATACATATTATTAATAAATATAATTGTTTTTTTTGTTTTTTCTTTTCTTCAAATAAACCCACATTGCCATTTCTCTGAGCGTGTGCTGCGAGCTTCAACGAGAAACATTCGGCGCGAAACTGTCGAGCGGCCGGCCGTCGCGCGCCGCACCTGTACGAGAAACATTTTCCTCTGACGTTGCATCGGAATAATTATTATAATTCATTATTATACATACATACATACATACATACATACATATTATTAATAAATTAATTGTTTTTTTTTTTTTTTTTTTTTTTTTTTCTTCAAATAAACCCACATTGCCATTTCTCTGAGCGTGTGCTGCGAGCTTCAACGAGAAACATTCGGCGCGAAACTGTCGAGCGGCCGGCCGTCGCGCGCCGCACCTGTACGAGAAACATTTTCCTCTGACGTTGCATCGGAATAATTATTATAATTCATTATTATACATACATACATACATACATACATACATACATATTATTAATAAATATAATTGTTTTTTTTTGTTTTTTCTTTTCTTCAAATAAACCCACATTGCCATTTCTCTGAGCGTGTGCTGCGAGCTTCAACGAGAAACATTCGGCGCGAAACTGTCGAGCGGCCGGCCCGTCGCGCGCCGCACCTGTACGAGAAACATTTTCCTCTGACGTTTGCATCGGAATAATTATTATAATTCATTATTATACATACATACATACATACATACATACATACATATTATTAATAAATTAATTGTTTTTTTTTTCTTCAAATAAACCCACATTGCCATTTCTCTGAGCGTGTGCTGCGAGCTTCAACGAGAAACATATCTATCAATACAAATGTCTATGCAAAAAAAAGAAAACAAACAAAATCATATCAGTCAATAAAATAAATTAATAATATTTTTTTACTACTACTACTAGTACTACTACGTGCTACTACTGCACGCCAATACACATACATAATAAAATGAAAAAATCGTCCTCTCTCTCGCTCGCTCTACGAGAAACATTCGACGTCCGCTCCAATGCCGACGCGGACTATTGCTCTCGGTATAGATGTGGAGCGAAACAGTCGTGCGCACAGCGTCGACTCGTTCTCGTTGCCGCGCGTCGTTCGTCTATATAATAGACACGAACGACGGACGAGAGAGAATGTGTTCTTGTTTTTGTTTTTGTGTTTTGTGCGAAGTGTGAGAATATTATATACATATATTCGCGCATGGATGATATAGATATGGGTATGGAATTTTCGGAGGAAATTATATCAAATTCGTATTTCGAATGCGAGACCGCCGAGATCTTTCCCAGCTCTCTCTCTCTCTGTGTGTGTGGTGTATAGTACATTTTATATATCTCTCTTGTGTCAACACAAAATAACAAAGAATATACATACTACTCCTCCTCATATTTTATATAATATAATATAAAATTATATTATAGCACCGCGTTCGCAGACCGTATGGTGATGTTACCAATCGACCAAGATTTGGGACCGTCTCCCCCGGTGTTATCTGTGATGTTAAAAGGAATACGCTTCTAGGCACACCTCAACGCAGGGCGCCTAGCGTGTTCGACACGTGCGCGGTCGCCACGGCGACCGTATATGGAAAGAATGTATAAAAGAGGACGCACACGCGCCCATCGTCGAAACGGGGTGGCGCAGCGTCGTGTTGGAATTTATCCCTCAAGCTCCGGGCGGTTGATCGTATCTAGTGCGAATCATGCGTGTGTGTGCGCATGTAATTGCCAGCCGAGTTTTTAATATGTTTACAATAACGTATTGAATAAAAATTGAGAAGTTGCGTTTAGATGAATGTTCAATTTTCAAATTGTCACAACATCGATTCCCGCCCGCGGGGGGTCGTGTTCGTTGCAGTTTTATGTCCCTCACAGTGGTCGAGCATCGTTTGTACATCACCTCGTTGCGAGATCGTGACGGGACGGCCCGCTCGTAGACCGGTCAAAGTTAGTCTATCGATATGAAGCGCGAACGTCGCGTCGCGTGCAAATTCGACGCGTTACGTTCACGCGTGTCGAGAAGGCGCGCGCCGCAAGCGCGCGCCCCCTCGACGGCCGCCGAGCCAGCGGCTCGCCGAAGCCGCGTGACCGCGGTTGTAGGCGTGTCGTTTTGCGTAAGCAGCTCCCTGGTTGATCCTGCCAGTAGTTATATGCTTGTCTCAAAGATTAAGCCATGCATGTCTCAGTGCAAGCCGTATTAAGGCGATACCGCGAATGGCTCAATATATCAGTTTTGGTTCCTTAGATCTTACTCAGTTACTTGGATAACTGTGGTAATTCTAGAGCTAATACATGCAATCAGAACTCTGACCAGTGATGGGGATGAGTGTCTTTTATTAGATCAAAACCAATCGGCGGAGGGCCATGCGTCCGAAGTCGTTAATTTTGATGAATCTGGATAACTTTTGCCGATCGCACGGTCCAGTACCGGCGACGCATCTTTCAAATGTCTGCCTTATCAACTTTCGATGGTAGGTTTCTGCGACTACCATGGTTGTCACGGGTAACGGGGGAATCAGGGTTCGATTCCGGAGAGGGAGCCTGAGAAACGGCTACCCACATCCAAGGAAGGCAGCAGGCGCGCAAATTACCCACTCCCGGCACGGGGAGGTAGTGACGAAAAATAACGATACGGGACTCTTACGAGGCCTCGTAATCGGAATGAGTACAACTTTTAAATATTTTAACGAGGAACAATTGGAGGGCAAGTCTGGTGCCAGCAGCCCGCGGTAATTCCAGCTCCAATAGCGTATACTAAAATTGTTTGCGGTTATTAAAAGCTCGTAGTTGCATTTGTGCGCCGCGCTGTCGGTATGCACCGCATCCGCGGTGATACTGACACGTCTGCGGAGCATATCGTCGGTGAGCCGGCGGTAAAACGCCGGTTCAATATCAAAATCCTATCGCGGTGCTCTTCGGTGAGTGTCGAGGTGGGCCGACAATTTTACTTTGAACAAATTAGAGTGCTCAAAGCGGGCTCAAAATGCCGCTTGAATATTTCGTGCATGGAATAATAGAATATGATCTCGGTTCTATTTTGTTGGTTTTCAGAACTCCGAGGTAATGATTAATAGGGATAACTGGGGGGCATTCGTATTGCGACGTTAGAGGTGAAATTCTTGGATCGTCGCAAGACGAACATCAGCGAAAGCATTTGCCAAAGGTGTTTTCATCAATCAAGAACGAAAGTTAGAGGTTCGAAGGCGATTAGATACCGCCCTAGTTCTAACCGTAAATATGTCATCTAGCGATCCGCCGACGTTACTACAATGGCTCGGCGGGCAGCTTCCGGGAAACCAAAGATTTTGGACTCCGGGGGGGAGTATGGTTGCAAAGCTGAAACTTAAAGGAAATTGACGGAAGGGCACCACCAGGAGTGGAGCCTGCGGCTTCAATTTGACTCAACACGGGGAAATCTCACCAGGCCCGGACACCGGAAGGATATTGACAGATTAACAGCTCTTTCTTGATTCGGTGGGTGGTGGTGCATGGCCGTTCTTAGTTGGTGGAGCGTTTTGTCTGGTTAATTCCGGTAACGAACGAGACTCTAGCCTGCTAAATAGGCCGTCGTCATTCAAGGTGTGCGCGACTCTCGGGGGAGCGCAACTCACTGGCGACGTATTTAAAATTCTTCTTAGAGGGACCGGCGGCTTCGAAGCCGCACGAGATTGAGCAATAACAGGTCTGTGGATGCCCTTAGATGTCCTGGGCCGCACGCGCGCTACACTGAAGGAATCAACATGTTCTCCCTGGCCTAGAGGCCCGGGCAACCCGTTGAAACTCCTTCGTGCTGGGGATTGGGGGTTTGCAATTATCCCCCAATAAACGAGGAATTCCTAGTAAGCGCGAGTCATAAGCTCGCGTTGATTACGTCCCCTGCCCTTTGTACACACCGCCCGTCGCTACTACCGATTGAATGATTTAGTGAGGTCTTCGGACCGACACGCGGTGGCCTCACGGCCGTCGGCCGTTGCTGGGAAGTTGACCAAACTTGATCATTTAGAGGAAGTAAAAGTCGTTAACAAGGTTTCCGTAGGGGAACCTGCGGAAGGATCATTAACGTTGGTTTTTTCTTTTTGTTTTGTTTGTTGTCAAAGACTCGCAAAAAAAAGAAAAAAAATACAAAAACACGTGAATGATTACGAATCAAAATCGAATCCGAGACGGTTGACTCTCTCTCTGTCGATTCGCGACGTCGTGTGCGTTGCGACACGCTTTGATTAGCGTTCGCTATCGCCTATTGATACTTTGAAATAATATTTTATAATTTTTTGTGTACAACCACGCAAATAAAAGAGATTTTCTTTCTTTTCATTTGTCGTACACGTTAATGATAAGTATTATTTTCAAATTTTTTTGTTTAATTTTTTCGCACCTTTTATATTTTCTCATACAAAAAACACACACAAAACAAAACGATTACCCTGAACGGTGGATCACTTGGCTCGCGGGGTCGATGAAGAACGCAGTTAACTGCGCGTCATAGTGTGAAACTGCAGGACACATTTGAACATCGACATTTCGAACGCACATTGCGGTTCCGTGGAGAAATATCCAGGACCACTCCTGTCTGAGGGCCGGCTGCATAAAAACAAAAAGCCACACTGTTCGCGTGACGAGCGGCGATCGCTGCGACTCCGGTCGTAGCGCCGCATCTCTGTCGCGCGTGCAATTGACGGTTTCGCTAGGCCGCCGAGCGGCCGAACGATCCGTTCGAATATATGTTCGATTACGACTCGTCATCCGTATTGGCCGTGTTAAGCCACGTCTATACGATACTTTTTGTCGCACAAATAAATTCTCCCCGCCGCACCGTGTCCTCCCGCGGCACGGGTGCGCGTCGAGTCTTTAATATAGCGCGGCGTGTG
>NW_025575974.1:0-17500 GCF_905147105.1 Pieris brassicae
TAGGTTTTACGAAAATACTGTTAATAAATGCGTCTATTCAAAAGATTAACTATTATGGGCTTTGGATTAGTGAAACTGTTAATAAATAATGTTAGTTTATGTATTTCTCCTTGGTTTTACGAAAATACTGTTAATAAATGCGTTTTTCAAAAGATTAACTGTTATTGGCTTTGGATTAGTGATACTGTTTATAAATCGGTTTCGTTTATCTATTTCTCCTTAGTTTTACGAAAATACTGTTAGTAAATGCGTTTTTCAATATATTAACTGTTATTGGCTTTGGATTAGTGATACTGTTTATAAATCGGTTTCGTTTATCTATTTCTCCTTGGTTCTACGAAAATACTGTTAATAAATGCGTTTTTCAATATATTAACTGTTATTGGCTTTGGATTAGTGATACTGTTTATAAATCGGTTTCGTTTATCTATTTCTGTAGGTTTTACGAAAATACTGTTAATAAATGCGTCTATTCAAAAGATTAACTATTATGGGCTTTGGATTAGTGAAACTATTAATAAATAGTGTTAGTTTATGTATTTCTCCTTGGTTTTACGAAAATACTGTTAATAAATGCGTTTTTCAATACATTAACTGTTATTGGCTTTGGATTAGTGAAACTGTTTATAAATCGGTTTCGTTTATCTATTTCTCTTAGTTTTACGAAAATACTGTTAATAAATGCGTTTTTCAATATATTAACTGTTATTGGCTTTGGATTAGTGAAACTGTTTATAAATCGGTTTCGTTTATCTATTTCTCCTTAGTTTTACGAAAATACTGTTAATAAATGCGTTTTTCAATATATTAACTGTTATTGGATTTGGATTAGTGATACTGTTTATAAATCGGTTTCGTTTATCTTTTTCTCTTGGTTTTACGAAAATACTGTTAATAAATGCGGCTATTCAAAAGATTAACTGTTATTGGCTTTGGATTAGTGAAACTGTTAATAAATAGTGTAAGTTTATGTATTTCTCCTTGGTTTTACGAAAATACTGTTAATAAATGCGTTTTTCAATATATTAACTGTTATTGGCTTTGGATTAGTGAAACTGTTTATAAATCGGTTTTGTTTATCTATTTCTCTTGCTTTTACGAAAATACTGTTAATAAATGCGTTTTTCAATACATTATCTGTTATTGGCTTTGGATTAGTGATACTGTTTATAAATCGGTTTGGTTTATCTATTTCTCCTTGGTTCTACGAAAATACTGTTAATAAATGCGTTTTTCAATATATTAACTGTTATTGGCTTTGGATTAGTGAAACTGTTTATAAATCGGTTTCGTTTATCTATTTCTGTAGGTTTTACGAAAATACTGTTAATAAATGCGTTTTTCAATATATTAACTGTTATTGGCTTTGGATTAGTGAAACTGTTAATAAATAGTGTTAGTTTATGTATTTCTCCTTGGTTTTACGAAAATACTGTTAATAAATGCGTTTTTCAAAAGATTAACTGTTATTGGCTTTGGATTAGTGATACTGTTTATAAATCGGTTTTGTTTATCTATTTCTCTTGGTTTTACGAAATTACTGTTAATAAATGCATTTTTCACTATATTAACTTTCATTAGCTTTCGATTAGTGAAACTGTTTATAAATCGGTTTCGTTTATCTACTTCTCTTGGTTTTACGAAAATACTGTTAATAAATGCATTTTTTCAAAAGATTAACTTTTATTAGCTTTGGATTAGTGAAACTGTTTATAAATCGGTTTCGTTTATCTATTTCTCTTGGTTTTACGAAAATACTGTTAATAAATGCGTTTTTCAATATATTAACTGTTATTGGCTTTGGATTAGTGAAACTGTTTATAAATCGGTTTCGTTTATCTATTTCTGTAGGTTTTACGAAAATACTGTTAATAAATGCGTCTATTCAAAAGATTAACTATTATGGGCTTTGAATTAGTGAAACTGTTAATAAATAGTGTTAGTTTATGTATTTCTGCTTGGTTTTACGAAAATACTGTTAATAAATGCGTTTTTCAATACATTAACTGTTATTGGCTTTGGATTAGTGAAACTGTTTATAAATCGGTTTCGTTTATCTATTTCTCTTGGTTTTACGAAAATACTGTTAATAAATGCGTTTTTCAATATATTAACTGTTATTGGCTTTGGATTAGTGAAACTGTTTATAAATCGGTTTGGTTTATCTATTTCTCCTTGGTTCTACGAAAATACTGTTAATAAATGCGTTTTTCAATATATTAACTGTTATTGGCTTTGGATTAGTGATACTGTTTATAAATCGGTTTTGTTTATCTATTTCTCTTGGTTTTACGAAATTACTGTTAATAAATGCATTTTTCACTATATTAACTTTCATTAGCTTTCGATTAGTGAAACTGTTTATAAATCGGTTTCGTTTATCTACTTCTCTTGGTTTTACGAAAATACTGTTAATAAATGCATTTTTTCAAAAGATTAACTTTTATTAGCTTTGGATTAGTGAAACTGTTTATAAATCGGTTTCGTTTATCTATTTCTCTTGGTTTTACGAAAATACTGTTAATAAATGCGTTTTTCAATATATTAACTGTTATTGGCTTTGGATTAGTGAAACTGTTTATAAATCGGTTTCGTTTATCTATTTCTGTAGGTTTTACGAAAATACTGTTAATAAATGCGTCTATTCAAAAGATTAACTATTATGGGCTTTGAATTAGTGAAACTGTTAATAAATAGTGTTAGTTTATGTATTTCTCCTTGGTTTTACGAAAATACTGTTAATAAATGCGTTTTTCAATACATTAACTGTTATTGGCTTTGGATTAGTGAAACTGTTTATAAATCGGTTTCGTTTATCTATTTCTCTTGGTTTTACGAAAATACTGTTAATAAATGCGTTTTTCAATATATTAACTGTTATTGGCTTTGGATTAGTGAAACTGTTTATAATTCGGTTTCGTTTATCTATTTCTGTAGGTTTTACGAAAATAATGTTAATAAATGCGTCTATTCAAAAGATTAACTATTATGGGCTTTGGATTAGTGAAACTGTTAATAAATAGTGTTAGTTTATGTATTTATCCTTGGTTTTACGAAAATACTGTTAATAAATGCGTTTTTCAAAAGATTAACTGTTATTGGCTTTGGATTAGTGATACTGTTTATAAATCGGTTTCGTTTATCTATTTCTCCTTAGTTTTACGAAAATACTGTTAGTAAATGCGTTTTTCAATATATTAACTGTTATTGGCTTTGGATTAGTGATACTGTTTATAAATCGGTTTCGTTTATTTATTTCTCCTTAGTTTTACGAAAACACTGTTAATAAATGCGTTTTTCAATATATTAACTGTTATTGGCTTTGGATAAGTGAAACTGTTTATAAATCGGTTTCGTTTATCTTTTGCTCTTGGTTTTACGAAAATACTGTTAATAAATGCGGCTATTCAAAAGATTAACTGTTATTGGCTTTGGATTAGTGAAACTGTTAATAAATAGTGTTAGTTTATGTATTTCTCCTTGGTTTTACGAAAATACTGTTAATAAATGCGTTTTTCAATATATTAACTGTTATTGGATTTGGATTAGTGATACTGTTTATAAATCGGTTTCGTTTATCTATTTCTCTTGGTTTTACGAAAATACTGTTAATAAATGCGTTTTTCAATATATTAACTGTTATTGGCTTTGGATTAGTGAAACTGTTTATAAATCGGTTTCGTTTATCTATTTCTGTAGGTTTTACGAAAATACTGTTAATAAATGCGTCTATTCAAAAGATTAACTATTATGGGCTTTGGATTAGTGAAACTGTTTATAAATCGGTTTCGTTTATCTATTTCTGTAGGTTTTACGAAAATACTGTTAATAAATGCGTCTATTCAAAAGATTAACTATTATGGGCTTTGGATTAGTGAAACTGTTAATAAATAGTGTTAGTTTATGTATTTCTCCTTGGTTTTACGAAAATACTGTTAATAAATGCGTTTTTCAATACATTAACTGTTATTGGCTTTGGATTAGTGAAACTATTTATAAATCGGTTTCGTTTATCTATTTCTCTTGGTTTTACGAAAATACTGTTAATAAATGCGTTTTTCAATATATTAACTGTTATTGGCTTTGGATTAGTGAAACTGTTTATAAATCGGTTTCGTTTATCTATTTCTCTTGGTTTTACGAAAATACTGTTAATAAATGCGTTTTTCAATATATTAACTGTTATTGGCTTTGGATTAGTGAAACTGTTTATAAATCGGTTTCGTTTATCTATTTCTCTTGCTTTTACGAAAATACTGTTAATAAATGCGGCTATTCAAAAGATTAACTGTTATTGGCTTTGGATTAGTGAAACTGTTTATAAATCGGTTTCGTTTATCTATTTCTGTAGGTTTTACGAAAATACTGTTAATAAATGCGTCTATTCAAAAGATTAACTATTATGGGCTTTGGATTAGTGATACTGTTTATAAATCGGTTTCGTTTATCTATTTCTCTTGCTTTTACGAAAATACTGTTAATAAATGCGGCTATTCAAAAGATTAACTGTTATTGGCTTTGGATTAGTGATACTGTTTATAAATCGGTTTCGTTTATCTATTTCTCCTTAGTTTTACGAAAATACTGTTAATAAATGCGTTTTTCAATATATTAACTGTTATTGGCTTTGGATTAGTGATACTGTTTATAAATCGGTTTCGTTTATCTTTTTCTCTTGGGTTTACGAAAATACTGTTAATAGATGCGGCTATTCAAAAGATTAACTGTTATTGGCTTTGGATTAGTGAAACTGTTAATAAATAGTGTTAGTTTATGTATTTCTCCTTGGTTTTACGAAAATACTGTTAAGAAATGCGTTTTTCAATATATTAACTGTTATTGTATTTGGATTAGTGAAACTGTTTATAAATCGGTTTCGTTTATCTTTTTCTCTTGGTTTTACGAAAATACTGTTAATAAATGCGGCTATTCAAAAGATTAACTGTTATTGGCTTTGGATTAGTGAAACTGTTAATAAATAGTGTTAGTTTATGTATTTCTCCTTGGTTTTACGAAAATACTGTTAAGAAATGCGTTTTTCAATATATTAACTGTTATTGGATTTGGATTAGTGATACTGTTTATAAATCGGTTTCGTTTATCTATTTCTGTAGGTTTTACGAAAATACTGTTAATAAATGCGTCTATTCAAAAGATTAACTATTATGGGCTTTGGATTAGTGAAACTGTTAATAAATAGTGTTAGTTTATGTATTTCTCCTTGGTTTTACGAAAATACTGTTACTAAATGCGTTTTTCAATATATTAACTGTTATTGGGTTAGGTTAGGTTAGGTTAGGTTAGGTTAGGTTAGGTTAGGTTAGGTTAGGTTAGGTTAGGTTAGGTTAGGTTAGGTTAGGTTAGGTTAGGTTAGGTTAGGTTAGGTTAGGTTAGGTTAGGTTAGGTTAGGTTTTTTTTTTTTTTTTTTTTTTTTTTTAATAACACCTAATAGGCCTACCTTCCCCGGCTACTTTATCGCCGGGGGCGTTGACTAAGCTAAACTTCCCTCTTTTCTGTCATTCATCCTCACAATAATTTACACACAACTCAATTTTTATTAGGATTTAAATACAGATTTTCACAGACTTTGCTTAACCTACTTATATCTAATTTTTTACTCTAATGTTTTGCAGTCCTTTCTATGGCGAGACGTGGCCCGCGAGGCGGGCGGATTTCACTTGTCCGTGAGTATTCTCATAATACCCATTAGCAAGTGGGCGCCGGCCGCCTCGCGGTCCCCGCCCCTGGCTTTACTTTTATTGAACCTGACTGTTCGTCTAGTAATTTTTTGGCAAAAAGCCTCCAGGTGCGTCCTGTGACAAGCTAGCATGTCGGGCAGTCCCTGGAGACTAAGCGACATGCCAGTCATTTGTTCCAGGTCGCACCTGGAGGAGGCAAAAATCGGGCACTCCGTTAGTAAGTGAGGGATGGATTGTTCCACCCCACTGTCGCATTCGCATTCTGGCGATTCTTTCAGTTTGAAACGACACAGGTACCCTGCAAAGGGCCCATGGCCTGTGAGTACCTGTGTCATCTCAGGACTGAATCTTCTTTCTCTTATATTTTTGTGTGCCTCAGTGATGTTGCTGAAGAACAGTTTCGTTGTTCCTCCATTTACTCCCTCTCTGTACCGCCGGTCCCACTCTTCTAGCGTCTTCCTTCTCACTTCCTTCTTGATGTGCGATAGGGGGTACTCCACGTGGACTGCTTTGACCTTTGAGGTATCCGCCGCGGCCCTCGCGAGTTCGTCCGCCCTCTCATTCCCCTCTGTGCCGACGTGCGCCTTCACCCAGTGGAGTTTTATATTTTGGCCGTTTCTTCGGCTCTCCACTAGGTGTCGGCGGATCTCGACGACTCGGGGATTTCGAGAGCGTCCGCCCGCGATGGCCTCGAGCGAGGACCTCGAGTCGCTGCAGATGTTCACGTTAGTACCCCCCATCGCCGCCTCCCCTATTGCACCAACGAGAGCTGCCAGCTCTGCTTGATAGACGGTGCAGTAGGGGGCCATCTTTATCTTTTTCCATTTAATCTCTTTGCCATTTTCCCATTTTGACCAGGCGGCTCCCACTCCTCGCTCCGTCTTGCTTCCGTCCGTATATATAGATATGGTTGTGTCGTCGTTTGTAATTGGCCGGGGTCATTGGTGATGGCGAAGCTTATCTCCGGTTTTTCCGCGGGATGGGGTTCTTCTATTGCAGGTACGGCTCGCTCAATCCGGTCTCCTTCGCGTAAGAACGGAGACGACCCCCTCCTGGCCTCAAACATTGCGGCGGCTTCTTCCACCCTGAGGTCGAGGGGCAGTATCCCCGCCAATAGCGTCGCGGAATTTAGCGATGCCGTCCTATATGTCTTTGCAATTTTTTGTGCAAATGCCCTCTGCACCGTCTCCAGCTTTTTCCTTGTGCACAGTTTCTTAACTGTCGGTGCCCAGGCTGCCGACGCGTATGTAATTATCGGCTCTATGACGGCTTGGTATACCTGGTGTACCATGTCTCCCGTCATTCCCCATTCCAGCTTCGCCATTCTTGCTACTTTTTTATGTATATCTGCCGCTTTCCTCGTGACATTTTGCACGTGCTTGTTAAACGTTAGCCCTTCGTCTATAGTCAATCCCAATAGTTTAATTTCCTTCTCTATGACAATATTCTGTCCATTCATTCTAATTTTTGGGGTATCGAACTTCAACCTTCGCGTCAGGACCATTGCTTTGGTTTTTTGTGGCGCGAAGTTGAGCTTATTCTCGATACCCCACTTCCTCACATACTCGAGGGCAACGTTT
The DNA here is from genome assembly GCF_905147105.1 of Pieris brassicae. Taxonomy (NCBI): domain Eukaryota; kingdom Metazoa; phylum Arthropoda; class Insecta; order Lepidoptera; family Pieridae; genus Pieris; species Pieris brassicae. The sequence goes on from NW_025575974.1 coordinate 7,280, forward strand.
GCTCGGTTCTCGATGGAGTGCGTGTCCGTTCCGCTGAACATCAGCACCACATCGTCTGCGAAAGCCTGTGCGTATGTCCCATCTTCTTCTAATTCGACCAGTAGTGGGTCGAGCAAGATGTTCCAGAAAGTGGGGCCGCTAATCGAGCCTTGGATGCATCCCTTTTCCGGTTTCCTCACATGCTCTCTGTTTGCGTAGCGGACCACCACTCTCCTGCCTTTGAAGTAGTCTTCCACTACCAGCCTTAGTTGCTTGGGACAGTCTTTCTTCGCCAGTTGGTACTTGATCGCTGGCCACCAAGCGTTGTCGAAAGCCCCCTCGATATCCAGCGACACCATCAACACTATTTCTTTGTTTTTTATGTGGCTCCTCGCTTTGGTCAAGATATCGAAGAGGGCATCTTCCGTGCTTTTTCCCGGCATAAAGCCATACTGCCTCCTGCTCATCCTGGGGAGTAGGCTGTGTCTAATTCTGTTTATCATCACCTTTTCTAGTATCTTCCCCATGACTGGCAGGAGGCCTATTGGACGGTATGACTTGGCGGCCGCGTAGTCCTCCTTTCCTGGCGTCCTCAGTACCACTATCGTGCATTCCTTCCATAGATCAGGGAAGCATCCCACTTCGAGGCATTTGTTGAAGATGGCCAGGGGAACCTCCGGGTTCGCCGTGATAGCTGCGCAGCAGATATCGGCGGTGAGTCCGTCAGCCCCCGGGGCCTTCCTCGGGTTGAAGCTTCGAGCAGTGCCGATGAGCTCCGCCATTGTAATTGGCACTTCATCAGCACTACTTTCCCGTAGGCTGCTTGTCATTTCCTCGACTGCTTTTCTTGTTAATCGATGGATATCATTATCCAGGTTAGGTTAGGTTAGGTTAGGTTAGGTTAGGTTAGGTTAGGTTAGGTTAGGTTAGGTTAGGTTAGGTTAGGTTAGGTTAGGTTAGGTTAGGTTAGGTTAGGTTAGGTTAGGTTAGGTTAGGTTAGGTTAGGTTAGGTTAGGTTAGGTTAGGTTAGGTTAGGTTAGGTTAGGTTAGGTTAGGTTAGGTTAGGTTAGGTTAGGTTAGGTTAGGTTAGGTTAGGTTAGGTTAGGTTAGGTTAGGTTAGGTTAGGTTAGGTTAGGTTAGGTTAGGTTAGGTTAGGTTAGGTTAGGTTAGTTTGGTTAGGTTAGGGTTAGGTTAGGTTAGGTTAGGTTAGGTTAGGTTAGGTTAGGTTAGGTTAGGTTAGGTTAGGTTAGGTTAGGTTAGGTTAGGTTAGGTTAGGTTAGGTTAGGTTAGGTTAGGTTAGGTTAGGTTAGGTTAGGTTAGGTTAGGTTAGGTTAGGTTAGGTTAGGTTAGGTTAGGTTAGGTTAGGTTAGGTTAGGTTAGGTTAGGTTAGGTTAGGTTAGGTTAGGTTAGGTTAGGTTAGGTTAGGTTAGGTTAGGTTAGGTTTCAGGAGGCCACAGCGAGTGATGGCGGTTCGGGCGGCTCGATGCTACCGGACCGTCTCGTTCGAGGCGGCGTGCCTGTTGGCGGGGACTCCCCCCTGGGAGTTAGAGGCGTTGGCCCTAGGCGACCTGTATCGTCTCAAGTGTGAGACTAGGGCAGGTGGCCGATGGGCTGAACTGGTCGGACCGGCAAGGAGGCAAGCCAGGGAGGCCACCTTTAATAGATGGGCCCATGATCTGGCTATGCCTAGGGCGGGAGTACGCACCGTGGAGGCGATTCGCCCATGCCTACGGGAATGGGTGAATCGCCCGAGTGGAGCCGTGTCCTTTCGGATGGCGCAGATACTGTCTGGGCATGGGTGCTTTGGGCGGTATCTGCACAGGGTGGCGAGGCGGGAAACCCTTCCCATCTGCCACCATTGTGGTGCCCCAGAGGACACGGCGGAGCACACCCTGGCCGATTGTGCCACTTGGTCGAGGCAACGCCATGACCTAGTGTCGGTCGTCGGGACGGACCTCTCGCTACCGAGCGTTGTTGCAGCAATGCTTGGTAGCCAAGAGGCATGGCGTGCGGTGGCCTTCTTCTGTGAGCATGTCCTGCTGCAGAAGGAGGCTGCCGAGCGTCAGCGGGAGGTGCGTGGCGATGGCCGAAGGGGTTGTGCTCGGCGGCGGCGAGGCGGGGGTGCGGGGGCAAGACGCGAGGAGCGTTTGCCCAACAGTATCCCCCTGCGCCGTCGGTGAGTCCGTATGCAGTCATATTCGCCTGAGTTCCCTGGGTTGAATGCCTAGTGCGACCCCCGGGGGACTCAATGCGGTGCCAGACGTCATTCATTCAGAATGAATGTGTCCGGCATAGCAGGCGATATGGAGGGCTCAGGAGGAAATTTTAGTGGGTCGGGTTTCTCCCCTCTGATTAGCAGAGGGATAAGAGTTAACCATCCCCACAGTCCCCGCGATAGCGACTGCATGCGCTCGCGGGCCTGCAGCTGTGCATTTTTACCTCCTTCATAAAAAAAAAAAAAAAAAAAGGTTAGGTTAGGTTAGGTTAGGTTAGGTTAGGTTAGGTTAGGTTAGGTTAGGTTAGGTTAGGTTAGGTTAGGTTAGGTTAGGTTAGGTTAGGTTAGGTTAGGTTAGGTTAGGTTAGGTTAGGTTAGGTTAGGTTAGGTTAGGTTAGGTTAGGTTAGGTTAGGTTAGGTTAGGTTAGGTTAGGTTAGGTTAGGTTAGGTTAGGTTAGGTTAGGTTAGGTTAGGTTAGGTTAGGTTAGGTTAGGTTAGGTTAGGTTAGGTTAGGTTAGGTTAGGTTAGGTTAGGTTAGGTTAGGTTAGGTTAGGTTAGGTTAGGTTAGGTTAGGTTAGGTTAGGTTAGGTTAGGTTAGGTTAGGTTAGGTTAGGTTAGGTTAGGTTAGGTTAGGTTAGGTTAGGTTAGGTTAGGTTAGGTTAGGTTAGGTTAGGTTAGGTTAGGTTAGGTTAGGTTAGGTTAGGTTAGGTTAGGTTAGGTTAGGTTAGGTTAGGTTAGGTTAGGTTAGGTTAGGTTAGGTTAGGTTAGGTTAGGTTAGGTTAGGTTAGGTTAGGTTAGGTTAGGTTAGGTTAGGTTAGGTTAGGTTAGGTTAGGTTAGGTTAGGTTAGGTTAGGTTAGGTTAGGTTAGGTTAGGTTAGGTTAGGTTAGGTTAGGTTAGGTTAGGTTAGGTTAGGTTAGGTTAGGTTAGGTTAGGTTAGGTTAGGTTAGGTTAGGTTAGGTTAGGTTAGGTTAGGTTAGGTTAGGTTAGGTTAGGTTAGGTTAGGTTAGGTTAGGTTAGGTTAGGTTAGGTTAGGTTAGGTTAGGTTAGGTTAGGTTAGGTTAGGTTAGGTTAGGTTAGGTTAGGTTAGGTTAGGTTAGGTTAGGTTAGGTTAGGTTAGGTTAGGTTAGGTTAGGTTAGTTTAGGTTAGGTTAGGTTAGGTTAGGTTAGGTTAGGGTAGGTTAGGTTAGGTTAGGTTAGGTTAGGTTAGGTTAGGTTAGGTTAGGTTAGGTTAGGTTAGGTTAGGTTAGGTTAGGTTAGGTTAGGTTAGGTTAGGTTAGGTTAGGTTAGGTTAGGTTAGGTTAGGTTAGGTTAGGTTAGGTTAGGTTAGGTTAGGTTAGGTTAGGTTAGGTTAGGTTAGGTTAGGTTAGGTTAGGTTAGGTTAGGTTAGGTTAGGTTAGGTTAGGTTAGGTTAGGTTAGGTTAGGTTAGGTTAGGTTAGGTTAGGTTAGGTTAGGTTAGGTTAGGTTAGGTTAGGTTAGGTTAGGTTAGGTTAGGTTAGGTTAGGTTAGGTTAGGTTAGGTTAGGTTAGGTTAGGTTAGGTTAGGTTAGGTTAGGTTAGGTTAGGTTAGGTTAGGTTAGGTTAGGTTAGGTTAGGTTAGGTTAGGTTAGGTTAGGTTAGGTTAGGTTAGGTTAGGTTAGGTTAGGTTAGGTTAGGTTAGGTTAGGTTAGGTTAGGTTAGGTTAGGTTAGGTTAGGTTAGGTTAGGTTAGGTTAGGTTAGGTTAGGTTAGGTTAGGTTAGGTTAGGTTAGGTTAGGTTAGGTTAGGTTAGGTTAGGTTAGGTTAGGTTAGGTTAGGTTAGGTTAGGTTAGGTTAGGTTAGGTTAGGTTAGGTTAGGTTAGGTTAGGTTAGGTTAGGTTAGGTTAGGTTAGGTTAGGTTAGGTTAGGTTAGGTTAGGTTAGGTTAGGTTAGGTTAGGTTAGGTTTTTTTTTTTTTTTTTTTTTTTTTTTTTTTTTTTTTTTTTTTTATAACACCTAATAGGCCTACCTTCCCCGGCTACTTTATCGCCGGGGGCGTTGTCTAAGCTAAACTTCCCTCTTTTCTGTCATTCATCCTCACAATAATTTACACACAACTCAATTTTTATTAGGATTTAAATACAGATTTTCACAGACTTTGCTTAACCTACTTATATCTAATTTTTTACTCTAATGTTTTGCAGTCCTTTCTATGGCGAGACGTGGCCCGCGAGGCGGGCGGATTTCACTTGTCCGTGAGTATTCTCATAATACCCATTAGCAAGTGGGCGCCGGCCGCCTCGCGGTCCCCGCCCTGGCTTTACTTTTATTGAACCTGACTGTTCGTCTAGTAATTTTTTGGCAAAAAGCCTCCAGGTGCGTCCTGTGACAAGCTAGCATGTCGGGCAGTCCCTGGAGACTAAGCGACATGCCAGTCATTTGTTCCAGGTCGCACCTGGAGGAGGCAAAAATCGGGCACTCCGTTAGTAAGTGAGGGATGGATTGTTCCACCCCACTGTCGCATTCGCATTCTGGCGATTCTTTCAGTTTGAAACGACACAGGTACCCTGCAAAGGGCCCATGGCCTGTGAGTACCTGTGTCATCTCAGGACTGAATCTTCTTTCTCTTATATTTTTGTGTGCCTCAGTGATGTTGCTGAAGAACAGTTTCGTTGTTCCTCCATTTACTCCCTCTCTGTACCGCCGGTCCCACTCTTCTAGCGTCTTCCTTCTCACTTCCTTCTTGATGTGCGATAGGGGGTACTCCACGTGGACTGCTTTGACCTTTGAGGTATCCGCCGCGGCCCTCGCGAGTTCGTCCGCCCTCTCATTCCCCTCTGTGCCGACGTGCGCCTTCACCCAGTGGAGTTTTATATTTTGGCCGTTTCTTCGGCTCTCCACTAGGTGTCGGCGGATCTCGACGACTCGGGGATTTCGAGAGCGTCCGCCCGCGATGGCCTCGAGCGAGGACCTCGAGTCGCTGCAGATGTTCACGTTAGTACCCCCCATCGCCGCCTCCCCTATTGCACCAACGAGAGCTGCCAGCTCTGCTTGATAGACGGTGCAGTAGGGGGCCATCTTTATCTTTTTCCATTTAATCTCTTTGCCATTTTCCCATTTTGACCAGGCGGCTCCCACTCCTCGCTCCGTCTTGCTTCCGTCCGTATATATAGATATGGTTGTGTCGTCGTTTTGTAATTGGCCGGGGTCATTGGTGATGGCGAAGCTTATCTCCGGTTTTTCCGCGGGATGGGGTTCTTCTATTGCAGGTACGGCTCTCTCAATCCGGTCTCCTTCGCGTAAGAACGGAGACGACCCCCTCCTGGCCTCAAACATTGCGGCGGCTTCTTCCACCCTGAGGTCGAGGGGCAGTATCCCCGCCAATAGCGTCGCGGAATTTAGCGATGCCGTCCTATATGTCTTTGCAATTTTTTGTGCAAATGCCCTCTGCACCGTCTCCAGCTTTTTCCTTGTGCACAGTTTCTTAACTGTCGGTGCCCAGGCTGCCGACGCGTATGTAATTATCGGCTCTATGACGGCTTGGTATACCTGGTGTACCATGTCTCCCGTCATTCCCCATTCCAGCTTCGCCATTCTTGCTACTTTTTTATGTATATCTGCCGCTTTCCTCGTGACATTTTGCACGTGCTTGTTAAACGTTAGCCCTTCGTCTATAGTCAATCCCAATAGTTTAATTTCCTTCTCTATGACAATATCCTGTCCATTCATTCTAATTTTTGGGGTATCGAACTTCAACCTTCGCGTCAGGACCATTGCTTTGGTTTTTTGTGGCGCGAAGTTGAGCTTATTCTCGATACCCCACTTCCTCACATACTCGAGGGCAACGTTTGCTCGGTTCTCGATGGAGTGCGTGTCCGTTCCGCTGAACATCAGCACCACATCGTCTGCGAAAGCCTGTGCGTATGTCCCATCTTCTTCTAATTCGACCAGTAGTGGGTCGAGCAAGATGTTCCAGAAAGTGGGGCCGCTAATCGAGCCTTGGATGCATCCCTTTTCCGGTTGCCTCACATGCTCTCTGTTTGCGTAGCGGACCACCACTCTCCTGCCTTTGAAGTAGTCTTCCACTACCAGCCTTAGTTGCTTGGGACAGTCTTTCTTCGCCAGTTGGTACTTGATCGCTGGCCACCAAGCGTTGTCGAAAGCCCCCTCGATATCCAGCGACACCATCAACACTATTTCTTTGTTTTTTATGTGGCTCCTCGCTTTGGTCAAGATATCGAAGAGGGCATCTTCCGTGCTTTTTCCCGGCATAAAGCCATACTGCCTCCTGCTCATCCTGGGGAGTAGGCTGTGTCTAATTCTGTTTATCATCACCTTTTCTAGTATCTTCCCCATGACTGGCAGGAGGCCTATTGGACGGTATGACTTGGCGGCCGCGTAGTCCTCCTTTCCTGGCTTCCTCAGTACCACTATCGTGCATTCCTTCCATAGATCAGGGAAGCATCCCACTTCGAGGCATTTGTTGAAGATGGCCAGGGGGACCTCCGGGTTCGCCGTGATAGCTGCGCAGCAGATATCGGCGGTGAGTCCGTCAGCCCCCGGGGCCTTCCTCGGGTTGAAGCTTCGAGCAGTGCCGATGAGCTCCGCCATTGTAATTGGCACTTCATCAGCACTACTTTCCCGCAGGCTGCTTGTCATTTCCTCGACTGCTTTTCTTGTTAATCGATGGATATCATTATCCATCTCATAATTGTCTGGCGGGAAGAATTTCTGGGCCAGCAGCTGCACGGATTGTTCTGAATTCAACGAAATGCCCTTCTCTATCAGCGTGGTGTCCTCCCTGATCCCTTCCGCCTTCCTTATTATTTTATATATCCTGTCCCATAAGCTTTCCCCTTCTCGCTTCGTGCAAAGTTTTTTCCACCCTTCCTTCTGGGCCCTCTCGATCTCCTCTTCATATGTCTTTTTCGCCTCCAGGTAGGCGGTTATTACGCACTCTCTCCTCCTGGGAGCTGCGTATGAGATCCTTTTCTTTTTCCTTGTCATATCTTTCTTAAGGGCCTCTATTTCCTTGTTCCACCAGGGTGGTTCGAAGCGTTTCCTTTTTTGTTTATATTTGGGGATATATTTTTCAGCGGCATTTATAATTGATTTCATGTAGCTCATTACTAAGTTGTTGACCCCGGCTTTTGTGTTCTGTCCTTGAATGGTTTCTGTGCTTATGCCATGTCCCCTTACATTGTTCTTGAATTCCTCCCAGTCTGCTTTTTTCGTATTGTATTTGCGGGTCGTTTTTGGTAGTGTGTGCGTTTGGGGTTTTTGAAGGGCTGTAGTCACAAAAATTGTGTTGTGGTCTGAACTGGTAATCGAAGTATCAACCCACCATCTTGTTACCTTGCTGAGGAGAGCCGTTGTGCATACGGTGATATCAACTGCACTCGTGTATCTACGGCCCCCTCGTACGGTGTCGAAGGTGGGTGTGTTGCCACAATTTAGGATGCTCAGCCCTTCCTCATCAAGGAACCCTCGTAATTCCTTTCCTCGTGCGTCTTCGTTTCGGCTCCCCCACCACTCACTCCATGCGTTCACGTCCCCTCCAATTAGCACCATCTTGGTTTTTAGCTTTTTCGTGACGCTTCCTAGTTGTTCGAGGTATGGTTCGATGGGTTCATCGCCTTCAAAGTACACAGAAATTACCCCTATTTCCCACTGGTCCGTTCTCAGGACGGCAGCCACTATGTTTTCCGTGATTAGTGTCTTGTCTTGTATGACTTCGATGTGTTCGTCGAAAACAAGTATCGCCGCCTTCACCGGTTTCTTTTCTGTGGGTACGCACTGCACTACTCTGTACACAGGGCTTTCTGCCATCTGTTTACTGGCCCCTGTGTACGGTTCTTGGAGTAGTGCTATCTTTACGTTTCTACCGCCCGCTTCTTTTACAAACTCCTGGATTGCGATTCTCTTTTTTCTTAGGTTCGCTTGTGCCAGGAGAAAGCCGGTATTTTCATTTGTGCCCTCGGCTTTTTAGCAATACGCGTAACTTTGCCTTGCCGCTTTGTCCCATCCCTGCCGGGTTGGACAGCTCTGGCTGAAGGCTCCGTGCTCCGCGTTTTTGCCTTTTACTGTTTTACAATTAACGCAGCTGGGAGGCTTCCCCTCCTTGTGCATCTGGCAATCAGCCCTCATGTGGGCTCCTCCGCAGTGACTGCACACCTCTGTCTCATTCTTACAGTGTCGACGGGTGTGTCCATATCCCAGACACATTGTACACTGGACCAGAGGGGATTGGTCCTCTACCCAGACCCTCTGCAGGTCCACGTGTATCCTGCCAGCTGTTGTCAGTGATTGCCATAATTTAGGCGTGACCTGCAGGACCACGTGGCTCTCCAGAGGGTTTCTAGCTTTCTTTCGATATTTTTCCGTGATTTCTAAGTCCCGTTCCTCCAGGTGCGCAGTCACGTTTTTATTCTGGTTTTTTATGGCCCGGGAGATATCCTCTATCGAGTTGCAGGACAGGAGATTTTTCACTCTTACTAAGGGTTTTTTGTTTTGTGTGTCCTTCACTGTCATTTGTTCCCCTAGCTTTTCTTTTAGTTTGTTCCTTTCTTCCTCCGTCCTGCAGCCCATTATCACCTTCCCATCTCTGGCTCTCCTTATGTTTTCCACCTGCCAGCCTTCGTCCTTTGCATTCAGCAGGTGCCGGATGTTTTGCATTGTTTCCTCTGCCGTGTCGGTCGCACTCTTTGGCGCCACAACGACAGAGTGCAGCGTTCGTCTTGGTTTTTGTCGTCCCGGGCCGTCTTTTCCGTGTTGATCCTGACCGAGATTTTCTTTGGTCGCTTCTGCATACGACTTCATTTTGCTTTCCAGTTTGTTTTGCCTTTCTATTTCCTTCTTTTCTTTTTGTTCGAACTCTTTTCTAATCTCGGACAGGATGCTTTCGTTGTTTTTCATTGCCAGATGCTCCATATCTATTCTCAGCTTTTCCAGTTTTCTGTTTTCTGTTTCCATTTTCTCTATCTGTTTTTCTAGCCTGTCGTTTGCTTCTGATTTTTTGTCATTTTTATTTTTTGGTGTTCCTTTATTTGGGTTTCTCATTAGTTCCTCTTCGGCCTCCTTTACTATCTGGTACAGCCGCTTTACTGCTGACTGTACTCCTGTTTTAATATCAGTCTTTATATTCCTGGATTCCGCCAGGTGCGCCATTGCCTTGAGGTAGCAGTTTTTGGCTTCTTTTTCCCTGGTTTGTGCGGGAGTAGGAGACTTTCCCCCTCCACTCGCACCCACCAGGGGAGCCTCTTTTACCACCTTTGGGACTTGGCTGGAGGCCTCCTCCCATTTATCAATGCTGCGCCTAATGCCAGGCGCCGATGTCTGGCTTTTGGGTGGTGTGCGGAGACCCAGCATTTTGCCTATTAGGTGTAGTCGGTTTTTTAAAATTTAATTAAGTTCAATAGCTGTTTAGCCTAAGGTCTACTCCCAATAGGGTAGTAGCCGCGTCGATAATATAATAAAATATTTATATACAATTATTGATTATTCTATAACTTAACCTAAGGTCTATCCCCAATAGGGTGATAGCCGAGTCAATAAATAAATAAGAAGAATAATTTTTTAAAAAACAGTTTTTTAAATTACTATAAAACTTATCCTAAGGTCTACTCCCAAAAGGGGTAGTAGCCGAGTCAGTAATTTATTTTAAAATTTTCAATCCAGTAATTTCAATTTAATAAATAGCATTAGTCAAAAACAGGATTACAATTCTTTAAAACAATTATTATATACTTAATATTAAGGTCTGTCCCCAAAAGGGTGGCAGCCGTCGGTTTGTCAACTTTTTAAACTTAATCTAAGGTCTGTCCCCAATAGGGTGGCAGCCGTCAACTTATCCTAGTTTCGTCGGTTTATCACAGATTTAGAAAAATTTTCCGACTCTATGTAGAGCCGTCTCTACCACCCAGGCCAATCGGGCTGCTTGAGCCCTTTTGTTTGATGTATATCTTTTGTAAATCGGATTAGTAGTTTTTGAGATATAACGCTTTTAAATTATTCAAGATGGCGTACAAAATGGCCGTCAATCCGAATTTCTGTAATAACTTTGCCAATTTTTAT
>NW_025575975.1:0-27315 GCF_905147105.1 Pieris brassicae
TATGAAACGAATAACTGTATGTAGAAGAGAGTGCCTGCGTCTGGCTATGCTCTCGGAGTGTAACTCCCATGATTTAGTTAATCGTTATGAAACGAATAACTGTATGTTGAAGAGAGTGCCTGCGTCTGGCTATGCTCTCGGAGTGTAACTCCCATGATTTAGTTAATCGTTATGAAACGAATAACTGTATGTTGAAGAGAGTGCCTGCGTCTGGCTATGCTCTCGGAGTGTAACTCCCATGATTTAGTTAATCGTTATGAAACGAATAACTGTATGTAGAAGAGAGTGCCTGCGTCTGGCTATGCTCTCGGAGTGTAACTCCCATGATTTAGTTAATCGTTATGAAACGAATAACTGTATGTTGAAGAGAGTGCCTGCGTCTGGCTATGCTCTCGGAGTGTAACTCCCATGATTAAGTTAATCGTTATGAAACGAATAACTGTATGTTGAAGAGAGTGCCTGCGTCTGGCTATGCTCTCGGAGTGTAACTCCCATGATTTAGTTAATCGTTATGAAACGAATAACTGTATGTAGAAGAGAGTGCCTGCGTCTGGCTATGCTCTCGGAGTGTAACTCCCATGATTTAGTTAATCGTTATGAAACGAATAACTGTATGTAGAAGAGAGTGCCTGCGTCTGGCTATGCTCTCGGAGTGTAACTCCCATGATTTAGTTAATCGTTATGAAACGAATAACTGTATGTAGAAGAGAGTGCCTGCGTCTGCCTATGCTCTCGGAGTGTAACTCCCATGATTTAGTTAATCGTTTTGAAACGAATAACTGTATGTTGAAGAGAGTGCCTGCGTCTGGCTATGCTCTCGGAGTGTAACTCCCATGATTTAGTTAATCGTTATGAAACGAATAACTGTATGTTGAAGAGAGTGCCTGCGTCTGGCTATGCTCTCGGAGTGTAACTCCCATGATTTAGTTAATCGTTATGAAACGAATAACTGTATGTAGAAGAGAGTGCCTGCGTCTGGCTATGCTCTCGGAGTGTAACTCCCATGATTTAGTTAATCGTTATGAAACGAATAACTGTATGTTGAAGAGAGTGCCTGCGTCTGGCTATGCTCTCGGAGTGTAACTCCCATGATTTAGTTAATCGTTATGAAACGAATAACTGTATGTAGAAGAGAGTGCCTGCGTCTGGCTATGCTCTCGGAGTGTAACTCCCATGATTTAGTTAATCGTTATGAAACGAATAACTGTATGTTGAAGAGAGTGCCTGCGTCTGGCTATGCTCTCGGAGTGTAACTCCCATGATTTAGTTAATCGTTATGAAACGAATAACTGTATGTAGAAGAGAGTGCCTGCGTCTGGCTATGCTCTCGGAGTGTAACTCCCATGATTTAGTTAATCGTTATGAAACGAATAACTGTATGTAGAAGAGAGTGCCTGCGTCTGGCTATGCTCTCGGAGTGTAACTCCCATGATTTAGTTAATCGTTTATGAAACGAATAACTGTATGTTGAAGAGAGTGCCTGCGTCTGGCTATGCTCTCGGAGTGTAACTCCCATGATTAAGTTAATCGTTATGAAACGAATAACTGTATGTTGAAGAGAGTGCCTGCGTCTGGCTATGCTCTCGGAGTGTAACTCCCATGATTTAGTTAATCGTTATGAAACGAATAACTGTATGTAGAAGAGAGTGCCTGCGTCTGGCTATGTATGCTCTCGGAGTGTAACTCCCATGATTTAGTTAATCGTTATGAAACGAATAACTGTATGTAGAAGAGAGTGCCTGCGTCTGCCTATGCTCTCGGAGTGTAACTCCCATGATTTAGTTAATCGTTTTGAAACGAATAACTGTATGTTGAAGAGAGTGCCTGCGTCTGGCTATGCTCTCGGAGTGTAACTCCCATGATTTAGTTAATCGTTATGAAACGAATAACTGTATGTTGAAGAGAGTGCCTGCGTCTGGCTATGCTCTCGGAGTGTAACTCCCATGATTTAGTTAATCGTTATGAAACGAATAACTGTATGTTGAAGAGAGTGCCTGCGTCTGGCTATGCTCTCGGAGTGTAACTCCCATGATTTAGTTAATCGTTATGAAACGAATAACTGTATGTTGAAGAGAGTGCCTGCGTCTGGCTATGCTCTCGGAGTGTAACTCCCATGATTTAGTTAATCGTTATGAAACGAATAACTGTATGTAGAAGAGAGTGCCTGCGTCTGGCTATGCTCTCGGAGTGTAACTCCCATGATTTAGTTAATCGTTATGAAACGAATAACTGTATGTTGAAGAGAGTGCCTGCGTCTGGCTATGCTCTCGGAGTGTAACTCCCATGATTTAGTTAATCGTTATGAAACGAATAACTGTATGTAGAAGAGAGTGCCTGCGTCTGGCTATGCTCTCGGAGTGTAACTCCCATGATTTAGTTAATCGTTATGAAACGAATAACTGTATGTAGAAGAGAGTGCCTGCGTCTGGCTATGCTCTCGGAGTGTAACTCCCATGATTTAGTTAATCGTTATGAAACGAATAACTGTATGTTGAAGAGAGTGCCTGCGTCTGGCTATGCTCTCGGAGTGTAACTCCCATGATTTAGTTAATCGTTATGAAACGAATAACTGTACGTAGAAGAGAGTGCCTGCGTCTGGCTATGCTCTCGGAGTGTAACTCCCATGATTTAGTTAATCGTTATGAAACGAATAACTGTACGTAGAAGAGAGTGCCTGCGTCTGGCTATGCTCTCGGAGTGTAACTCCCATGATTTAGTTAATCGTTATGAAACGAATAACTGTATGTAGAAGAGAGTGCCTGCGTCTGGCTATGCTCTCGGAGTGTAACTCCCATGATTTAGTTAATCGTTATGAAACGAATAACTGTACGTAGAAGAGAGTGCCTGCGTCTGGCTATGCTCTCGGAGTGTAACTCCCATGATTTAGTTAATCGTTATGAAACGAATAACTGTACGTAGAAGAGAGTGCCTGCGTCTGGCTATGCTCTCGGAGTGTAACTCCCATGATTTAGTTAATCGTTTTGAAACGAATAACTGTATGTAGAAGAGAGTGCCTGCGTCTGGCTATGCTCTCGGAGTGTAACTCCCATGATTTAGTTAATCGTTATGAAACGAATAACTGTATGTTGAAGAGAGTGCCTGCGTCTGGCTATGCTCTCGGAGTGTAACTCCCATGATTTAGTTAATCGTTATGAAACGAATAACTGTATGTAGAAGAGAGTGCCTGCGTCTGGCTATGCTCTCGGAGTGTAACTCCCATGATTTAGTTAATCGTTATGAAACGAATAACTGTATGTAGAAGAGAGTGCCTGCGTCTGGCTATGCTCTCGGAGTGTAACTCCCATGATTTAGTTAATCGTTATGAAACGAATAACTGTATGTTGAAGAGAGTGCCTGCGTCTGGCTATGCTCTCGGAGTGTAACTCCCATGATTTAGTTAATCGTTATGAAACGAATAACTGTATGTAGAAGAGAGTGCCTGCGTCTGGCTATGCTCTCGGAGTGTAACTCCCATGATTTAGTTAATCGTTATGAAACGAATAACTGTATGTAGAAGAGAGTGCCTGCGTCTGCCTATGCTCTCGGAGTGTAACTCCCATGATTTAGTTAATCGTTTTGAAACGAATAACTGTATGTTGAAGAGAGTGCCTGCGTCTGGCTATGCTCTCGGAGTGTAACTCCCATGATTTAGTTAATCGTTATGAAACGAATAACTGTATGTAGAAGAGAGTGCCTGCGTCTGGCTATGCTCTCGGAGTGTAACTCCCATGATTTAGTTAATCGTTGTGAAACGAATAACTGTATGTTGAAGAGAGTGCCTGCGTCTGGCTATGCTCTCGGAGTGTAACTCCCATGATTTAGTTAATCGTTATGAAACGAATAACTGTATGTAGAAGAGAGTGCCTGCGTCTGGCTATGCTCTCGGAGTGTAACTCCCATGATTTAGTTAATCGTTATGAAACGAATAACTGTATGTTGAAGAGAGTGCCTGCGTCTGGCTATGCTCTCGGAGTGTAACTCCCATGATTAAGTTAATCGTTATGAAACGAATAACTGTATGTTGAAGAGAGTGCCTGCGTCTGGCTATGCTCTCGGAGTGTAACTCCCATGATTTAGTTAATCGTTATGAAACGAATAACTGTATGTAGAAGAGAGTGCCTGCGTCTGGCTATGCTCTCGGAGTGTAACTCCCATGATTTAGTTAATCGTTATGAAACGAATAACTGTATGTAGAAGAGAGTGCCTGCGTCTGCCTATGCTCTCGGAGTGTAACTCCCATGATTTAGTTAATCGTTTTGAAACGAATAACTGTATGTTGAAGAGAGTGCCTGCGTCTGGCTATGCTCTCGGAGTGTAACTCCCATGATTTAGTTAATCGTTATGAAACGAATAACTGTATGTAGAAGAGAGTGCCTGCGTCTGGCTATGCTCTCGGAGTGTAACTCCCATGATTTAGTTAATCGTTATGAAACGAATAACTGTATGTTGAAGAGAGTGCCTGCGTCTGCTATGCTCTCGGAGTGTAACTCCATGATTTAGTTAATCGTTATGAAACGAATAACTGTATGTTGAAGAGAGTGCCTGCGTCTGGCTATGCTCTCGGAGTGTAACTCCCATGATTTAGTTAATCGTTATGAAACGAATAACTGTATGTTGAAGAGAGTGCCTGCGTCTGGCTATGCTCTCGGAGTGTAACTCCCATGATTTAGTTAATCGTTATGAAACGAATAACTGTATGTAGAAGAGAGTGCCTGCGTCTGGCTATGCTCTCGGAGTGTAACTCCCATGATTAGTTAATCGTTATGAAACGAATAACTGTATGTTGAAGAGAGTGCCTGCGTCTGGCTATGCTCTCGGAGTGTAACTCCCATGATTAAGTTAATCGTTATGAAACGAATAACTGTATGTTGAAGAGAGTGCCTGCGTCTGGCTATGCTCTCGGAGTGTAACTCCCATGATTTAGTTAATCGTTATGAAACGAATAACTGTATGTAGAAGAGCAGTGCCTGCGTCTGGCTATGCTCTCGGAGTGTAACTCCCATGATTTAGTTAATCGTTATGAAACGAATAACTGTATGTAGAAGAGAGTGCCTGCGTCTGGCTATGCTCTCGGAGTGTAACTCCCATGATTTAGTTAATCGTTATGAAACGAATAACTGTATGTAGAAGAGAGTGCCTGCGTCTGGCTATGCTCTCGGAGTGTAACTCCCATGATTTAGTTAATCGTTATGAAACGAATAACTGTATGTTGAAGAGAGTGCCTGCGTCTGGCTATGCTCTCGGAGTGTAACTCCCATGATTTAGTTAATCGTTATGAAACGAATAACTGTATGTTGAAGAGAGTGCCTGCGTCTGGCTATGCTCTCGGAGTGTAACTCCCATGATTTAGTTAATCGTTATGAAACGAATAACTGTATGTAGAAGAGAGTGCCTGCGTCTGGCTATGCTCTCGGAGTGTAACTCCCATGATTTAGTTAATCGTTATGAAACGAATAACTGTATGTAGAAGAGAGTGCCTGCGTCTGGCTATGCTCTCGGAGTGTAACTCCCATGATTTAGTTAATCGTTATGAAACGAATAACTGTATGTTGAAGAGAGTGCCTGCGTCTGGCTATGCTCTCGGAGTGTAACTCCCATGATTTAGTTAATCGTTATGAAACGAATAACTGTATGTTGAAGAGAGTGCCTGCGTCTGGCTATGCTCTCGGAGTGTAACTCCCATGATTTAGTTAATCGTTATGAAACGAATAACTGTATGTAGAAGAGAGTGCCTGCGTCTGGCTATGCTCTCGGAGTGTAACTCCCATGATTTAGTTAATCGTTATGAAACGAATAACTGTATGTTGAAGAGAGTGCCTGCGTCTGGCTATGCTCTCGGAGTGTAACTCCCATGATTAAGTTAATCGTTATGAAACGAATAACTGTATGTTGAAGAGAGTGCCTGCGTCTGGCTATGCTCTCGGAGTGTAACTCCCATGATTTAGTTAATCGTTATGAAACGAATAACTGTATGTAGAAGAGAGTGCCTGCGTCTGGCTATGCTCTCGGAGTGTAACTCCCATGATTTAGTTAATCGTTATGAAACGAATAACTGTATGTAGAAGAGAGTGCCTGCGTCTGGCTATGCTCTCGGAGTGTAACTCCCATGATTTAGTTAATCGTTATGAAACGAATAACTGTATGTAGAAGAGAGTGCCTGCGTCTGCCTATGCTCTCGGAGTGTAACTCCCATGATTTAGTTAATCGTTTTGAAACGAATAACTGTATGTTGAAGAGAGTGCCTGCGTCTGGCTATGCTCTCGGAGTGTAACTCCCATGATTTAGTTAATCGTTATGAAACGAATAACTGTATGTTGAAGAGAGTGCCTGCGTCTGGCTATGCTCTCGGAGTGTAACTCCCATGATTTAGTTAATCGTTATGAAACGAATAACTGTATGTAGAAGAGAGTGCCTGCGTCTGGCTATGCTCTCGGAGTGTAACTCCCATGATTTAGTTAATCGTTATGAAACGAATAACTGTATGTTGAAGAGAGTGCCTGCGTCTGGCTATGCTCTCGGAGTGTAACTCCCATGATTTAGTTAATCGTTATGAAACGAATAACTGTATGTAGAAGAGAGTGCCTGCGTCTGGCTATGCTCTCGGAGTGTAACTCCCATGATTTAGTTAATCGTTATGAAACGAATAACTGTATGTTGAAGAGAGTGCCTGCGTCTGGCTATGCTCTCGGAGTGTAACTCCCATGATTTAGTTAATCGTTATGAAACGAATAACTGTATGTAGAAGAGAGTGCCTGCGTCTGGCTATGCTCTCGGAGTGTAACTCCCATGATTTAGTTAATCGTTATGAAACGAATAACTGTATGTTGAAGAGAGTGCCTGCGTCTGGCTATGCTCTCGGAGTGTAACTCCCATGATTAAGTTAATCGTTATGAAACGAATAACTGTATGTTGAAGAGAGTGCCTGCGTCTGGCTATGCTCTCGGAGTGTAACTCCCATGATTTAGTTAATCGTTATGAAACGAATAACTGTATGTAGAAGAGAGTGCCTGCGTCTGGCTATGCTCTCGGAGTGTAACTCCCATGATTTAGTTAATCGTTATGAAACGAATAACTGTATGTTGAAGAGAGTGCCTGCGTCTGGCTATGCTCTCGGAGTGTAACTCCCATGATTAAGTTAATCGTTATGAAACGAATAACTGTATGTTGAAGAGAGTGCCTGCGTCTGGCTATGCTCTCGGAGTGTAACTCCCATGATTTAGTTAATCGTTATGAAACGAATAACTGTATGTAGAAGAGAGTGCCTGCGTCTGGCTATGCTCTCGGAGTGTAACTCCCATGATTTAGTTAATCGTTATGAAACGAATAACTGTATGTAGAAGAGAGTGCCTGCGTCTGGCTATGCTCTCGGAGTGTAACTCCCATGATTTAGTTAATCGTTATGAAACGAATAACTGTATGTAGAAGAGAGTGCCTGCGTCTGCCTATGCTCTCGGAGTGTAACTCCCATGATTTAGTTAATCGTTTTGAAACGAATAACTGTATGTTGAAGAGAGTGCCTGCGTCTGGCTATGCTCTCGGAGTGTAACTCCCATGATTTAGTTAATCGTTATGAAACGAATAACTGTATGTAGAAGAGAGTGCCTGCGTCTGGCTATGCTCTCGGAGTGTAACTCCCATGATTTAGTTAATCGTTATGAAACGAATAACTGTATGTTGAAGAGAGTGCCTGCGTCTGGCTATGCTCTCGGAGTGTAACTCCCATGATTTAGTTAATCGTTATGAAACGAATAACTGTATGTTGAAGAGAGTGCCTGCGTCTGGCTATGCTCTCGGAGTGTAACTCCCATGATTTAGTTAATCGTTATGAAACGAATAACTGTATGTTGAAGAGAGTGCCTGCGTCTGGCTATGCTCTCGGAGTGTAACTCCCATGATTTAGTTAATCGTTATGAAACGAATAACTGTATGTAGAAGAGAGTGCCTGCGTCTGGCTATGCTCTCGGAGTGTAACTCCCATGATTTAGTTAATCGTTATGAAACGAATAACTGTATGTTGAAGAGAGTGCCTGCGTCTGGCTATGCTCTCGGAGTGTAACTCCCATGATTAAGTTAATCGTTATGAAACGAATAACTGTATGTTGAAGAGAGTGCCTGCGTCTGGCTATGCTCTCGGAGTGTAACTCCCATGATTTAGTTAATCGTTATGAAACGAATAACTGTATGTAGAAGAGAGTGCCTGCGTCTGGCTATGCTCTCGGAGTGTAACTCCCATGATTTAGTTAATCGTTATGAAACGAATAACTGTATGTAGAAGAGAGTGCCTGCGTCTGGCTATGCTCTCGGAGTGTAACTCCCATGATTTAGTTAATCGTTATGAAACGAATAACTGTATGTAGAAGAGAGTGCCTGCGTCTGGCTATGCTCTCGGAGTGTAACTCCCATGATTTAGTTAATCGTTTTGAAACGAATAACTGTATGTTGAAGAGAGTGCCTGCGTCTGGCTATGCTCTCGGAGTGTAACTCCCATGATTTAGTTAATCGTTATGAAACGAATAACTGTATGTTGAAGAGAGTGCCTGCGTCTGGCTATGCTCTCGGAGTGTAACTCCCATGATTTAGTTAATCGTTATGAAACGAATAACTGTATGTAGAAGAGAGTGCCTGCGTCTGGCTATGCTCTCGGAGTGTAACTCCCATGATTTAGTTAATCGTTATGAAACGAATAACTGTATGTAGAAGAGAGTGCCTGCGTCTGGCTATGCTCTCGGAGTGTAACTCCCATGATTTAGTTAATCGTTATGAAACGAATAACTGTATGTTGAAGAGAGTGCCTGCGTCTGGCTATGCTCTCGGAGTGTAACTCCCATGATTTAGTTAATCGTTATGAAACGAATAACTGTATGTTGAAGAGAGTGCCTGCGTCTGGCTATGCTCTCGGAGTGTAACTCCCATGATTTAGTTAATCGTTATGAAACGAATAACTGTATGTAGAAGAGAGTGCCTGCGTCTGGCTATGCTCTCGGAGTGTAACTCCCATGATTTAGTTAATCGTTATGAAACGAATAACTGTATGTTGAAGAGAGTGCCTGCGTCTGGCTATGCTCTCGGAGTGTAACTCCCATGATTAAGTTAATCGTTATGAAACGAATAACTGTATGTTGAAGAGAGTGCCTGCGTCTGGCTATGCTCTCGGAGTGTAACTCCCATGATTTAGTTAATCGTTATGAAACGAATAACTGTATGTAGAAGAGAGTGCCTGCGTCTGGCTATGCTCTCGGAGTGTAACTCCCATGATTTAGTTAATCGTTATGAAACGAATAACTGTATGTAGAAGAGAGTGCCTGCGTCTGGCTATGCTCTCGGAGTGTAACTCCCATGATTTAGTTAATCGTTATGAAACGAATAACTGTATGTAGAAGAGAGTGCCTGCGTCTGCCTATGCTCTCGGAGTGTAACTCCCATGATTTAGTTAATCGTTTTGAAACGAATAACTGTATGTTGAAGAGAGTGCCTGCGTCTGGCTATGCTCTCGGAGTGTAACTCCCATGATTTAGTTAATCGTTATGAAACGAATAACTGTATGTTGAAGAGAGTGCCTGCGTCTGGCTATGCTCTCGGAGTGTAACTCCCATGATTTAGTTAATCGTTATGAAACGAATAACTGTATGTAGAAGAGAGTGCCTGCGTCTGGCTATGCTCTCGGAGTGTAACTCCCATGATTTAGTTAATCGTTATGAAACGAATAACTGTATGTTGAAGAGAGTGCCTGCGTCTGGCTATGCTCTCGGAGTGTAACTCCCATGATTTAGTTAATCGTTATGAAACGAATAACTGTATGTAGAAGAGAGTGCCTGCGTCTGGCTATGCTCTCGGAGTGTAACTCCCATGATTTAGTTAATCGTTATGAAACGAATAACTGTATGTTGAAGAGAGTGCCTGCGTCTGGCTATGCTCTCGGAGTGTAACTCCCATGATTTAGTTAATCGTTATGAAACGAATAACTGTATGTAGAAGAGAGTGCCTGCGTCTGGCTATGCTCTCGGAGTGTAACTCCCATGATTTAGTTAATCGTTATGAAACGAATAACTGTATGTTGAAGAGAGTGCCTGCGTCTGGCTATGCTCTCGGAGTGTAACTCCCATGATTAAGTTAATCGTTATGAAACGAATAACTGTATGTTGAAGAGAGTGCCTGCGTCTGGCTATGCTCTCGGAGTGTAACTCCCATGATTTAGTTAATCGTTATGAAACGAATAACTGTATGTAGAAGAGAGTGCCTGCGTCTGGCTATGCTCTCGGAGTGTAACTCCCATGATTTAGTTAATCGTTATGAAACGTATAACTGTATGTAGAAGAGAGTGCCTACGTCTGGCTATGTATGCTCTCGGAGTGTAACTCCCATGATTTAGTTAATCGTTATGAAACGAATAACTGTATGTAGAAGAGAGTGCCTGCGTCTGCCTATGCTCTCGGAGTGTAACTCCCATGATTTAGTTAATCGTTTTGAAACGAATAACTGTATGTTGAAGAGAGTGCCTGCGTCTGGCTATGCTCTCGGAGTGTAACTCCCATGATTTAGTTAATCGTTATGAAACGAATAACTGTATGTTGAAGAGAGTGCCTGCGTCTGGCTATGCTCTCGGAGTGTAACTCCCATGATTTAGTTAATCGTTATGAAACGAATAACTGTATGTAGAAGAGAGTGCCTGCGTCTGGCTATGCTCTCGGAGTGTAACTCCCATGATTTAGTTAATCGTTATGAAACGAATAACTGTATGTTGAAGAGAGTGCCTGCGTCTGGCTATGCTCTCGGAGTGTAACTCCCATGATTTAGTTAATCGTTATGAAACGAATAACTGTATGTAGAAGAGAGTGCCTGCGTCTGGCTATGCTCTCGGAGTGTAACTCCCATGATTTAGTTAATCGTTATGAAACGAATAACTGTATGTTGAAGAGAGTGCCTGCGTCTGGCTATGCTCTCGGAGTGTAACTCCCATGATTTAGTTAATCGTTATGAAACGAATAACTGTATGTAGAAGAGAGTGCCTGCGTCTGGCTATGCTCTCGGAGTGTAACTCCCATGATTTAGTTAATCGTTATGAAACGAATAACTGTATGTAGAAGAGAGTGCCTGCGTCTGGCTATGCTCTCGGAGTGTAACTCCCATGATTTAGTTAATCGTTATGAAACGAATAACTGTATGTTGAAGAGAGTGCCTGCGTCTGGCTATGCTCTCGGAGTGTAACTCCCATGATTAAGTTAATCGTTATGAAACGAATAACTGTATGTTGAAGAGAGTGCCTGCGTCTGGCTATGCTCTCGGAGTGTAACTCCCATGATTTAGTTAATCGTTATGAAACGAATAACTGTATGTAGAAGAGAGTGCCTGCGTCTGGCTATGCTCTCGGAGTGTAACTCCCATGATTTAGTTAATCGTTATGAAACGAATAACTGTATGTTGAAGAGAGTGCCTGCGTCTGGCTATGCTCTCGGAGTGTAACTCCCATGATTAAGTTAATCGTTATGAAACGAATAACTGTATGTTGAAGAGAGTGCCTGCGTCTGGCTATGCTCTCGGAGTGTAACTCCCATGATTTAGTTAATCGTTATGAAACGAATAACTGTATGTAGAAGAGAGTGCCTGCGTCTGGCTATGCTCTCGGAGTGTAACTCCCATGATTTAGTTAATCGTTATGAAACGAATAACTGTATGTAGAAGAGAGTGCCTGCGTCTGGCTATGCTCTCGGAGTGTAACTCCCATGATTTAGTTAATCGTTATGAAACGAATAACTGTATGTAGAAGAGAGTGCCTGCGTCTGCCTATGCTCTCGGAGTGTAACTCCCATGATTTAGTTAATCGTTTTGAAACGAATAACTGTATGTTGAAGAGAGTGCCTGCGTCTGGCTATGCTCTCGGAGTGTAACTCCCATGATTTAGTTAATCGTTATGAAACGAATAACTGTATGTTGAAGAGAGTGCCTGCGTCTGGCTATGCTCTCGGAGTGTAACTCCCATGATTTAGTTAATCGTTATGAAACGAATAACTGTATGTAGAAGAGAGTGCCTGCGTCTGGCTATGCTCTCGGAGTGTAACTCCCATGATTTAGTTAATCGTTATGAAACGAATAACTGTATGTTGAAGAGAGTGCCTGCGTCTGGCTATGCTCTCGGAGTGTAACTCCCATGATTTAGTTAATCGTTATGAAACGAATAACTGTATGTAGAAGAGAGTGCCTGCGTCTGGCTATGCTCTCGGAGTGTAACTCCCATGATTTAGTTAATCGTTATGAAACGAATAACTGTATGTTGAAGAGAGTGCCTGCGTCTGGCTATGCTCTCGGAGTGTAACTCCCATGATTTAGTTAATCGTTATGAAACGAATAACTGTATGTAGAAGAGAGTGCCTGCGTCTGGCTATGCTCTCGGAGTGTAACTCCCATGATTTAGTTAATCGTTATGAAACGAATAACTGTATGTAGAAGAGAGTGCCTGCGTCTGGCTATGCTCTCGGAGTGTAACTCCCATGATTTAGTTAATCGTTATGAAACGAATAACTGTATGTTGAAGAGAGTGCCTGCGTCTGGCTATGCTCTCGGAGTGTAACTCCCATGATTAAGTTAATCGTTATGAAACGAATAACTGTATGTTGAAGAGAGTGCCTGCGTCTGGCTATGCTCTCGGAGTGTAACTCCCATGATTTAGTTAATCGTTATGAAACGAATAACTGTATGTAGAAGAGAGTGCCTGCGTCTGGCTATGCTCTCGGAGTGTAACTCCCATGATTTAGTTAATCGTTATGAAACGAATAACTGTATGTAGAAGAGAGTGCCTGCGTCTGGCTATGCTCTCGGAGTGTAACTCCCATGATTTAGTTAATCGTTATGAAACGAATAACTGTATGTAGAAGAGAGTGCCTGCGTCTGGCTATGCTCTCGGAGTGTAACTCCCATGATTTAGTTAATCGTTTTGAAACGAATAACTGTATGTTGAAGAGAGTGCCTGCGTCTGGCTATGCTCTCGGAGTGTAACTCCCATGATTTAGTTAATCGTTATGAAACGAATAACTGTATGTTGAAGAGAGTGCCTGCGTCTGGCTATGCTCTCGGAGTGTAACTCCCATGATTTAGTTAATCGTTATGAAACGAATAACTGTATGTAGAAGAGAGTGCCTGCGTCTGGCTATGCTCTCGGAGTGTAACTCCCATGATTTAGTTAATCGTTATGAAACGAATAACTGTATGTAGAAGAGAGTGCCTGCGTCTGGCTATGCTCTCGGAGTGTAACTCCCATGATTTAGTTAATCGTTATGAAACGAATAACTGTATGTTGAAGAGAGTGCCTGCGTCTGGCTATGCTCTCGGAGTGTAACTCCCATGATTTAGTTAATCGTTATGAAACGAATAACTGTATGTTGAAGAGAGTGCCTGCGTCTGGCTATGCTCTCGGAGTGTAACTCCCATGATTTAGTTAATCGTTATGAAACGAATAACTGTATGTAGAAGAGAGTGCCTGCGTCTGGCTATGCTCTCGGAGTGTAACTCCCATGATTTAGTTAATCGTTATGAAACGAATAACTGTATGTTGAAGAGAGTGCCTGCGTCTGGCTATGCTCTCGGAGTGTAACTCCCATGATTAAGTTAATCGTTATGAAACGAATAACTGTATGTTGAAGAGAGTGCCTGCGTCTGGCTATGCTCTCGGAGTGTAACTCCCATGATTTAGTTAATCGTTATGAAACGAATAACTGTATGTAGAAGAGAGTGCCTGCGTCTGGCTATGCTCTCGGAGTGTAACTCCCATGATTTAGTTAATCGTTATGAAACGAATAACTGTATGTAGAAGAGAGTGCCTGCGTCTGGCTATGCTCTCGGAGTGTAACTCCCATGATTTAGTTAATCGTTATGAAACGAATAACTGTATGTAGAAGAGAGTGCCTGCGTCTGCCTATGCTCTCGGAGTGTAACTCCCATGATTTAGTTAATCGTTTTGAAACGAATAACTGTATGTTGAAGAGAGTGCCTGCGTCTGGCTATGCTCTCGGAGTGTAACTCCCATGATTTAGTTAATCGTTATGAAACGAATAACTGTATGTTGAAGAGAGTGCCTGCGTCTGGCTATGCTCTCGGAGTGTAACTCCCATGATTTAGTTAATCGTTATGAAACGAATAACTGTATGTAGAAGAGAGTGCCTGCGTCTGGCTATGCTCTCGGAGTGTAACTCCCATGATTTAGTTAATCGTTATGAAACGAATAACTGTATGTTGAAGAGAGTGCCTGCGTCTGGCTATGCTCTCGGAGTGTAACTCCCATGATTTAGTTAATCGTTATGAAACGAATAACTGTATGTAGAAGAGAGTGCCTGCGTCTGGCTATGCTCTCGGAGTGTAACTCCCATGATTTAGTTAATCGTTATGAAACGAATAACTGTATGTTGAAGAGAGTGCCTGCGTCTGGCTATGCTCTCGGAGTGTAACTCCCATGATTTAGTTAATCGTTATGAAACGAATAACTGTATGTAGAAGAGAGTGCCTGCGTCTGGCTATGCTCTCGGAGTGTAACTCCCATGATTTAGTTAATCGTTATGAAACGAATAACTGTATGTTGAAGAGAGTGCCTGCGTCTGGCTATGCTCTCGGAGTGTAACTCCCATGATTAAGTTAATCGTTATGAAACGAATAACTGTATGTTGAAGAGAGTGCCTGCGTCTGGCTATGCTCTCGGAGTGTAACTCCCATGATTTAGTTAATCGTTATGAAACGAATAACTGTATGTAGAAGAGAGTGCCTGCGTCTGGCTATGCTCTCGGAGTGTAACTCCCATGATTTAGTTAATCGTTATGAAACGTATAACTGTATGTAGAAGAGAGTGCCTACGTCTGGCTATGTATGCTCTCGGAGTGTAACTCCCATGATTTAGTTAATCGTTATGAAACGAATAACTGTATGTAGAAGAGAGTGCCTACGTCTGGCTATGTATGCTCTCGGAGTGTAACTCCCATGATTTAGTTAATCGTTATGAAACGAATAACTGTATGTAGAAGAGAGTGCCTGCGTCTGGCTATGCTCTCGGAGTGTAACTCCCATGATTTAGTTAATCGTTATGAAACGAATAACTGTATGTTGAAGAGAGTGCCTGCGTCTGGCTATGCTCTCGGAGTGTAACTCCCATGATTTAGTTAATCGTTATGAAACGAATAACTGTATGTTGAAGAGAGTGCCTGCGTCTGGCTATGCTCTCGGAGTGTAACTCCCATGATTTAGTTAATCGTTATGAAACGAATAACTGTATGTTGAAGAGAGTGCCTGCGTCTGGCTATGCTCTCGGAGTGTAACTCCCATGATTTAGTTAATCGTTATGAAACGAATAACTGTATGTTGAAGAGAGTGCCTGCGTCTGGCTATGCTCTCGGAGTGTAACTCCCATGATTTAGTTAATCGTTATGAAACGAATAACTGTATGTTGAAGAGAGTGCCTGCGTCTGGCTATGCTCTCGGAGTGTAACTCCCATGATTTAGTTAATCGTTATGAAACGAATAACTGTATGTAGAAGAGAGTGCCTGCGTCTGGCTATGCTCTCGGAGTGTAACTCCCATGATTTAGTTAATCGTTTTGAAACGAGTAACTGTATGTTGAAGAGAGTGCCTGCGTCTGGCTATGCTCTCGGAGTGTAACTCCCATGATTTAGTTAATCGTTATGAAACGAATAACTGTATGTTGAAGAGAGTGCCTGCGTCTGGCTATGCTCTCGGAGTGTAACTCCCATGATTTAGTTAATCGTTATGAAACGAATAACTGTATGTAGAAGAGAGTGCCTGCGTCTGGCTATGCTCTCGGAGTGAAACTCCCATGATTTAGTTAATCGTTATGAAACGAATAACTGTATGTTGAAGAGAGTGCCTGCGTCTGGCTATGCTCTCGGAGTGCAACTCCCATGATTTAGTTAATCGTTATGAAACGAGTAACTGTATGTAGAAGAGAGTGCCTGCGTCTGGCTATGCTCTCGGAGTGTAACTCCCATGATTTAGTTAATCGTTATGAAACGAATAACTGTATGTTGAAGAGAGTGCCTGCGTCTGGCTATGCTCTCGGAGTGTAACTCCGATGATTTAGTTAATCGTTATGAAACGAATAACTGTATGTAGAAGAGAGTGCCTACGTCTGGCTATGTATGCTCTCGGAGTGTAACTCCCATGATTTAGTTAATCGTTATGAAACGAATAACTGTATGTTGAAGAGAGTGCCTGCGTCTGGCTATGCTCTCGGAGTGTAACTCCCATGATTTAGTTAATCGTTATGAAACGAATAACTGTATGTTGAAGAGAGTGCCTGCGTCTGGCTATGCTCTCGGAGTGTAACTCCCATGATTTAGTTAATCGTTATGAAACGAATAACTGTATGTTGAAGAGAGTGCCTGCGTCTGGCAATGCTCTCGGAGTGTAACTCCCATGATTTAGTTAATCGTTATGAAACGAATAACTGTATGTTGAAGAGAGTGCCTGCGTCTGGCTATGCTCTCGGAGTGTAACTCCCATGATTTAGTTAATCGTTATGAAACGAATAACTGTATGTAGAAGAGAGTGCCTGCGTCTGGCTATGCTCTCGGAGTGTAACTCCCATGATTTAGTTAATCGTTATGAAACGAATAACTGTATGTAGAAGAGAGTGCCTGCGTCTGGCTATGCTCTCGGAGTGTAACTCCCATGATTTAGTTAATCGTTATGAAACGAATAACTGTATGTTGAAGAGAGTGCCTGCGTCTGGCTATGCTCTCGGAGTGTAACTCCCATGATTTAGTTAATCGTTATGAAACGAATAACTGTATGTTGAAGAGAGTGCCTGCGTCTGGCTATGCTCTCGGAGTGTAACTCCCATGATTTAGTTAATCGTTATGAAACGAATAACTGTATGTAGAAGAGAGTGCCTGCGTCTGGCTATGCTCTCGGAGTGTAACTCCCATGATTTAATTAATCGTTATGAAACGAATAACTGTATGTAGAAGAGAGTGCCTGCGTCTGGCTATGCTCTCGGAGTGTAACTCCCATGATTTAGTTAATCGTTATGAAACGAATAACTGTATGTAGAAGAGAGTGCCTACGTCTGGCTATGTATGCTCTCGGAGTGTAACTCCCATGATTTAGTTAATCGTTATGAAACGAATAACTGTATGTAGAAGAGAGTGCCTGCGTCTGGCTATGCTCTCGGAGTGTAACTCCCATGATTTAGTTAATCGTTATGAAACGAATAACTGTATGTAGAAGAGAGTGCCTGCGTCTGGCTATGCTCTCGGAGTGTAACTCCCATGATTTAGTTAATCGTTATGAAACGAATAACTGTATGTAGAAGAGAGTGCCTGCGTCTGGCTATGCTCTCGGAGTGTAACTCCCATGATTTAGTTAATCGTTATGAAACGAAAAACTGTATGTAGAAGAGAGTGCCTGCGTCTGGCTATGCTCTCGGAGTGTAACTCCCATGATTTAGTTAATCGTTATGAAACGAATAACTGTATGTAGAAGAGAGTGCCTGCGTCTGGCTATGCTCTCGGAGTGTAACTCCCATGATTTAGTTAATCGTTATGAAACGAATAACTGTATGTAGAAGAGAGTGCCTGCGTCTGGCTATGCTCTCGGAGTGTAACTCCCATGATTCAGTTAATCGTTATGAAACGAATAACTGTATGTTGAAGAGAGTGCCTGCGTCTGGCTATGCTCTCGGAGTGTAACTCCCATGATTTAGTTAATCGTTATGAAACGAATAACTGTATGTTGAAGAGAGTGCCTGCGTCTGGCTATGCTCTCGGAGTGTAACTCCCATGATTTAGTTAATCGTTATGAAACGAATAACTGTATGTAGAAGAGAGTGCCTGCGTCTGGCTATGCTCTCGGAGTGTAACTCCCATGATTTAGTTAATCGTTATGAAACGAATAACTGTATGTAGAAGAGAGTGCCTGCGTCTGGCTATGCTCTCGTAGTGTAACTCCCATGATTTAGTTAATCGTTATGAAACGAATAACTGTATGTAGAAGAGAGTGCCTGCGTCTGGCTATGCTCTCGGAGTGTAACTCCCATGATTTAGTTAATCGTTATGAAACGAATTACTGTATGTAGAAGAGAGTGCCTGCGTCTGGCTATGCTCTCGGAGTGTAACTCCCATGATTTAGTTAATCGTTATGAAACGAATAACTGTATGTAGAAGAGAGTGCCTGCGTCTGGCTATGCTCTCGTAGTGTAACTCCCATGATTTAGTTAATCGTTATGAAACGAATAACTGTATGTAGAAGAGAGTGCCTGCGTCTGGCTATGCTCTCGGAGTGTAACTCCCATGATTTAGTTAATCGTTATGAAACGAATAACTGTATGTTGAAGAGAGTGCCTGCGTCTGGCTATGCTCTCGGAGTGTAACTCCCATGATTTAGTTAATCGTTATGAAACGAATAACTGTATGTTGAAGAGAGTGCCTGCGTCTGGCTATGCTCTCGGAGTGTAACTCCCATGATTTAGTTAATCGTTATGAAACGAATAACTGTATGTAGAAGAGAGTGCCTGCGTCTGGCTATGCTCTCGGAGTGTAACTCCCATGATTTAGTTAATCGTTATGAAACGAATAACTGTATGTTGAAGAGAGTGCCTGCGTCTGGCTATGCTCTCGGAGTGTAACTCCCATGATTTAGTTAATCGTTATGAAACGAATAACTGTATGTTGAAGAGAGTGCCTGCGTCTGGCTATGCTCTCGGAGTGTAACTCCCATGATTTAGTTAATCGTTATGAAACGAATAACTGTATGTAGAAGAGAGTGCCTGCGTCTGGCTATGCTCTCGGAGTGTAACTCCCATGATTTAGTTAATCGTTATGAAACGAATAACTGTATGTAGAAGAGAGTGCCTGCGTCTGGCTATGCTCTCGGAGTGTAACTCCCATGATTTAGTTAATCGTTATGAAACGAATAACTGTATGTTGAAGAGAGTGCCTGCGTCTGGCTATGCTCTCGGAGTGTAACTCCCATGATTTAATTAATCGTTATGAAACGAATAACTGTATGTAGAAGAGAGTGCCTGCGTCTGGCTATGCTCTCGGAGTGTAACTCCCATGATTTAGTTAATCGTTATGAAACGAATAACTGTATGTAGAAGAGAGTGCCTACGTCTGGCTATGTATGCTCTCGGAGTGTAACTCCCATGATTTAGTTAATCGTTATGAAACGAATAACTGTATGTAGAAGAGAGTGCTTGCGTCTGGCTATGCTCTCGGAGTGTAACTCCCATGATTTAGTTAATCGTTATGAAACGAATAACTGTATGTAGAAGAGAGTGCCTGCGTCTGGCTATGCTCTCGGAGTGTAACTCCCATGATTTAGTTAATCGTTATGAAACGAATAACTGTATGTAGAAGAGAGTGCCTGCGTCTGGCTATGCTCTCGGAGTGTAACTCCCATGATTTAGTTAATCGTTATGAAACGAAAAACTGTATGTAGAAGAGAGTGCCTGCGTCTGGCTATGCTCTCGGAGTGTAACTCCCATGATTTAGTTAATCGTTATGAAACGAATAACTGTATGTAGAAGAGAGTGCCTGCGTCTGGCTATGCTCTCGGAATGTAACTACCATGATTTAGTTAATCGTTATGAAACGAATAACTGTATGTAGAAGAGAGTGCCTGCGTCTGGCTATGCTCTCGGAGTGTAACTCCCATGATTCAGTTAATCGTTATGAAACGAATAACTGTATGTTGAAGAGAGTGCCTGCGTCTGGCTATGCTCTCGGAGTGTAACTCCCATGATTTAGTTAATCGTTATGAAACGAATAACTGTATGTTGAAGAGAGTGCCTGCGTCTGGCTATGCTCTCGGAGTGTAACTCCCATGATTTAGTTAATCGTTATGAAACGAATAACTGTATGTAGAAGAGAGTGCCTGCGTCTGGCTATGCTCTCGGAGTGTAACTCCCATGATTTAGTTAATCGTTATGAAACGAATAACTGTATGTAGAAGAGAGTGCCTGCGTCTGGCTATGCTCTCGGAGTGTAACTCCCATGATTTAGTTAATCGTTATGAAACGAATAACTGTATGTAGAAGAGAGTGCCTGCGTCTGGCTATGCTCTCGGAGTGTAACTCCCATGATTTAGTTAATCGTTATGAAACGAATAACTGTATGTTGAAGAGAGTGCCTGCGTCTGGCTATGCTCTCGGAGTGTAACTCCCATGATTTAGTTAATCGTTATGAAACGAATAACTGTATGTTGAAGAGAGTGCCTGCGTCTGGCTATGCTCTCGGAGTGTAACTCCCATGATTTAGTTAATCGTTATGAAACGAATAACTGTATGTTGAAGAGAGTGCCTGCGTCTGGCTATGCTCTCGGAGTGTAACTCCCATGATTTAGTTAATCGTTATGAAACGAATAACTGTATGTAGAAGAGAGTGCCTGCGTCTGGCTATGCTCTCGGAGTGTAACTCCCATGATTTAGTTAATCGTTATGAAACGAATAACTGTATGTTGAAGAGAGTGCCTGCGTCTGGCTATGCTCTCGGAGTGTAACTCCCATGATTTAGTTAATCGTTATGAAACGAATAACTGTATGTTGAAGAGAGTGCCTGCGTCTGGCTATGCTCTCGGAGTGTAACTCCCATGATTTAGTTAATCGTTATGAAACGAATAACTGTATGTTGAAGAGAGTGCCTGCGTCTGGCTATGCTCTCGGAGTGTAACTCCCATGATTTAGTTAATCGTTATGAAACGAATAACTGTATGTAGAAGAGAGTGCCTGCGTCTGGCTATGCTCTCGGAGTGTAACTCCCATGATTTAGTTAATCGTTATGAAACGAATAACTGTATGTTGAAGAGAGTGCCTGCGTCTGGCTATGCTCTCGGAGTGTAACTCCCATGATTTAGTTAATCGTTATGAAACGAATAACTGTATGTTGAAGAGAGTGCCTGCGTCTGGCTATGCTCTCGGAGTGTAACTCCCATGATTTAGTTAATCGTTATGAAACGAATAACTGTATGTAGAAGAGAGTGCCTGCGTCTGGCTATGCTCTCGGAGTGTAACTCCCATGATTTAGTTAATCGTTATGAAACGAATTACTGTATGTAGAAGAGAGTGCCTGCGTCTGGCTATGCTCTCGGAGTGTAACTCCCATGATTTAGTTAATCGTTATGAAACGAATAACTGTATGTTGAAGAGAGTGCCTGCGTCTGGCTATGCTCTCGGAGTGTAACTCCCATGATTTAGTTAATCGTTATGAAACGAATAACTGTATGTTGAAGAGAGTGCCTGCGTCTGGCTATGCTCTCGGAGTGTAACTTCCATGATTTAGTTAATCGTTATGAAACGAATAACTGTATGTTGAAGAGAGTGCCTGCGTCTGGCTATGCTCTCGGAGTGTAACTCCCATGATTTAGTTAATCGTTATGAAACGAATAACTGTATGTTGAAGAGAGTGCCTGCGTCTGGCTATGCTCTCGGAGTGTAACTCCCATGATTTAGTTAATCGTTATGAAACGAATAACTGTATGTAGAAGAGAGTGCCTGCGTCTGGCTATGCTCTCGGAGTGTAACTCCCATGATTTAGTTAATCGTTATGAAACGAATAACTGTATGTTGAAGAGAGTGCCTGCGTCTGGCTATGCTCTCGGAGTGTAACTCCCATGATTTAATTAATCGTTATGAAACGAATAACTGTATGTAGAAGAGAGTGCCTGCGTCTGGCTATGCTCTCGGAGTGTAACTCCCATGATTTAGTTAATCGTTATGAAACGAATAACTGTATGTTGAAGAGAGTGCCTGCGTCTGGCTATGCTCTCGGAGTGTAACTCCCATGATTTAGTTAATCGTTATGAAACGAATAACTGTATGTTGAAGAGAGTGCCTGCGTCTGGCTATGCTCTCGGAGTGTAACTCCCATGATTTAGTTAATCGTTATGAAACGAATAACTGTATGTTGAAGAGAGTGCCTGCGTCTGGCTATGCTCTCGGAGTGGAACTCCCATGATTTAGTTAATCGTTATGAAACGAATAACTGTATGTTGAAGAGAGTGCCTGCGTCTGGCTATGCTCTCGGAGTGTAACTCCCATGATTTAGTTAATCGTTATGAAACGAATAACTGTATGTTGAAGAGAGTGCCTGCGTCTGGCTATGCTCTCGGAGTGTAACTCCCATGATTTAGTTAATCGTTATGAAACGAATAACTGTATGTAGAAGAGAGTGCCTGCGTCTGGCTATGCTCTCGGAGTGTAACTCCCATGATTTAGTTAATCGTTATGAAACGAATAACTGTATGTTGAAGAGAGTGCCTGCGTCTGGCTATGCTCTCGGAGTGTAACTCCCATGATTTAGTTAATCGTTATGAAACGAATAACTGTATGTTGAAGAGAGTGCCTGCGTCTGGCTATGCTCTCGGAGTGTAACTCCCATGATTTAGTTAATCGTTATGAAACGAATAACTGTATGTTGAAGAGAGTGCCTGCGTCTGGCTATGCTCTCGGAGTGTAACTACCATGATTTAGTTAATCGTTATGAAACGAATAACTGTATGTAGAAGAGAGTGCCTGCGTCTGGCTATGCTCTCGTAGTGTAACTCCCATGATTTAGTTAATCGTTATGAAACGAATAACTGTATGTAGAAGAGAGTGCCTGCGTCTGGCTATGCTCTCGGAGTGTAACTCCCATGATTTAGTTAATCGTTATGAAACGAATTACTGTATGTAGAAGAGAGTGCCTGCGTCTGGCTATGCTCTCGGAGTGTAACTCCCATGATTTAGTTAATCGTTATGAAACGAATAACTGTATGTAGAAGAGAGTGCCTGCGTCTGGCTATGCTCTCGGAGTGTAACTCCCATGATTTAGTTAATCGTTATGAAACGAATAACTGTATGTAGAAGAGAGTGCCTGCGTCTGGCTATGCTCTCGGAGTGTAACTCCCATGATTTAGTTAATCGTTATGAAACGAATAACTGTATGTAGAAGAGAGTGCCTGCGTCTGGCTATGCTCTCGTAGTGTAACTCCCATGATTTAGTTAATCGTTATGAAACGAATAACTGTATGTAGAAGAGAGTGCCTGCGTCTGGCTATGCTCTCGGAGTGTAACTCCCATGATTTAGTTAATCGTTATGAAACGAATAACTGTATGTAGAAGAGAGTGCCTGCGTCTGGCTATGCTCTCGGAGTGTAACTCCCATGATTTAGTTAATCGTTATGAAACGAATAACTGTATGTAGAAGAGAGTGCCTGCGTCTGGCTATGCTCTCGGAGTGTAACTCCCATGATTTAGTTAATCGTTATGAAACGAATAACTGTATGTAGAAGAGAGTGCCTGCGTCTGGCTATGCTCTCGGAGTGTAACTCCCATGATTTAGTTAATCGTTATGAAACGAATAACTGTATGTTGAAGAGAGTGCCTGCGTCTGGCTATGCTCTCGGAGTGTAACTCCCATGATTTAGTTAATCGTTATGAAACGAATAACTGTATGTTGAAGAGAGTGCCTGCGTCTGGCTATGTTCTCGGAGTGTAACTCCCATGATTTAGTTAATCGTTATGAAACGAATAACTGTATGTTGAAGAGAGTGCCTGCGTCTGGCTATGCTCTCGGAGTGTAACTCCCATGATTTAGTTAATCGTTATGAAACGAATTACTGTATGTAGAAGAGAGTGCCTGCGTCTGGCTATGCTCTCGGAGTGTAACTCCCATGATTTAGTTAATCGTTATGAAACGAATAACTGTATGTAGAAGAGAGTGCCTGCGTCTGGCTATGCTCTCCGAGTGTAACTCCCATGATTTAGTTAATCGTTATGAAACGAATAACTGTATGTAGAAGAGAGTGCCTGCGTCTGGCTATGCTCTCGGAGTGTAACTCCCATGATTTAGTTAATCGTTATGAAACGAATAACTGTATGTTGAAGAGAGTGCCTGCGTCTGGCTATGCTCTCGGAGTGTAACTCCCATGATTTAGTTAATCGTTATGAAACGAATAACTGTATGTTGAAGAGAGTGCCTGCGTCTGGCTATGCTCTCGGAGTGTAACTCCCATGATTTAGTTAATCGTTATGAAACGAATAACTGTATGTTGAAGAGAGTGCCTGCGTCTGGCTATGCTCTCGGAGTGTAACTCCCATGATTTAGTTAATCGTTATGAAACGAATAACTGTATGTAGAAGAGAGTGCCTGCGTCTGGCTATGCTCTCGGAGTGTAACTCCCATGATTTAGTTAATCGTTATGAAACGAATAACTGTATGTTGAAGAGAGTGCCTGCGTCTGGCTATGCTCTCGGAGTGTAACTCCCATGATTTAGTTAATCGTTATGAAACGAATAACTGTATGTTGAAGAGAGTGCCTGCGTCTGGCTATGCTCTCGGAGTGTAACTCCCATGATTTAGTTAATCGTTATGAAACGAATAACTGTATGTTGAAGAGAGTGCCTGCGTCTGGCTATGCTCTCGGAGTGTAACTCCCATGATTTAGTTAATCGTTATGAAACGAATAACTGTATGTAGAAGAGAGTGCCTGCGTCTGGCTATGCTCTCGGAGTGTAACTCCCATGATTTAGTTAATCGTTATGAAACGAATAACTGTATGTTGAAGAGAGTGCCTGCGTCTGGCTATGCTCTCGGAGTGTAACTCCCATGATTTAGTTAATCGTTATGAAACGAATAACTGTATGTAGAAGAGAGTGCCTGCGTCTGGCTATGCTCTCGGAGTGTAACTCCCATGATTTAGTTAATCGTTATGAAACGAATAACTGTATGTAGAAGAGAGTGCCTGCGTCTGGCTATGCTCTCGGAGTGTAACTCCCATGATTTAGTTAATCGTTATGAAACGAATTACTGTATGTAGAAGAGAGTGCCTGCGTCTGGCTATGCTCTCGGAGTGTAACTCCCATGATTTAGTTAATCGTTATGAAACGAATAACTGTATGTTGAAGAGAGTGCCTGCGTCTGGCTATGCTCTCGGAGTGTAACTCCCATGATTTAGTTAATCGTTATGAAACGAATAACTGTATGTTGAAGAGAGTGCCTGCGTCTGGCTATGCTCTCGGAGTGTAACTTCCATGATTTAGTTAATCGTTATGAAACGAATAACTGTATGTAGAAGAGAGTGCCTGCGTCTGGCTATGCTCTCGGAGTGTAACTCCCATGATTTAGTTAATCGTTATGAAACGAATAACTGTATGTTGAAGAGAGTGCCTGCGTCTGGCTATGCTCTCGGAGTGTAACTCCCATGATTTAGTTAATCGTTATGAAACGAATAACTGTATGTAGAAGAGAGTGCCTGCGTCTGGCTATGCTCTCGGAGTGTAACTCCCATGATTTAGTTAATCGTTATGAAACGAATAACTGTATGTTGAAGAGAGTGCCTGCGTCTGGCTATGCTCTCGGAGTGTAACTCCCATGATTTAGTTAATCGTTATGAAACGAATAACTGTATGTTGAAGAGAGTGCCTGCGTCTGGCTATGCTCTCGGAGTGTAACTCCCATGATTTAGTTAATCGTTATGAAACGAATAACTGTATGTTGAAGAGAGTGCCTGCGTCTGGCTATGCTCTCGGAGTGTAACTCCCATGATTTAGTTAATCGTTATGAAACGAATAACTGTATGTTGAAGAGAGTGCCTGCGTCTGGCTATGCTCTCGGAGTGTAACTCCCATGATTTAGTTAATCGTTATGAAACGAATAACTGTATGTTGAAGAGAGTGCCTGCGTCTGGCTATGCTCTCGGAGTGGAACTCCCATGATTTAGTTAATCGTTATGAAACGAATAACTGTATGTTGAAGAGAGTGCCTGCGTCTGGCTATGCTCTCGGAGTGTAACTCCCATGATTTAGTTAATCGTTATGAAACGAATAACTGTATGTTGAAGAGAGTGCCTGCGTCTGGCTATGCTCTCGGAGTGTAACTCCCATGATTTAGTTAATCGTTATGAAACGAATAACTGTATGTAGAAGAGAGTGCCTGCGTCTGGCTATGCTCTCGGAGTGTAACTCCCATGATTTAGTTAATCGTTATGAAACGAATAACTGTATGTTGAAGAGAGTGCCTGCGTCTGGCTATGCTCTCGGAGTGTAACTCCCATGATTTAGTTAATCGTTATGAAACGAATAACTGTATGTTGAAGAGAGTGCCTGCGTCTGGCTATGCTCTCGGAGTGTAACTTCCATGATTTAGTTAATCGTTATGAAACGAATAACTGTATGTTGAAGAGAGTGCCTGCGTCTGGCTATGTTCTCGGAGTGTAACTCCCATGATTTAGTTAATCGTTATGAAACGAATAACTGTATGTTGAAGAGAGTGCCTGCGTCTGGCTATGCTCTCGGAGTGTAACTCCCATGATTTAGTTAATCGTTATGAAACGAATAACTGTATGTTGAAGAGAGTGCCTGCGTCTGGCTATGCTCTCGGAGTGTAACTCCCATGATTTAGTTAATCGTTATGAAACGAATAACTGTATGTTGAAGAGAGTGCCTGCGTCTGGCTATGCTCTCGGAGTGTAACTCCCATGATTTAGTTAATCGTTATGAAACGAATAACTGTATGTAGAAGAGAGTGCCTGCGTCTGGCTATGCTCTCGGAGTGTAACTCCCATGATTTAGTTAATCGTTATGAAACGAATAACTGTATGTTGAAGAGAGTGCCTGCGTCTGGCTATGCTCTCGGAGTGTAACTCCCATGATTTAGTTAATCGTTATGAAACGAATAACTGTATGTTGAAGAGAGTGCCTGCGTCTGGCTATGCTCTCGGAGTGTAACTCCCATGATTTAGTTAATCGTTATGAAACGAATAACTGTATGTTGAAGAGAGTGCCTGCGTCTGGCTATGCTCTCGGAGTGTAACTCCCATGATTTAGTTAATCGTTATGAAACGAATAACTGTATGTAGAAGAGAGTGCCTGCGTCTGGCTATGCTCTCGGAGTGTAACTCCCATGATTTAGTTAATCGTTATGAAACGAATAACTGTATGTAGAAGAGAGTGCCTGCGTCTGGCTATGCTCTCGGAGTGTAACTCCCATGATTTAGTTAATCGTTATGAAACGAATAACTGTATGTTGAAGAGAGTGCCTGCGTCTGGCTATGCTCTCGGAGTGTAACTCCCATGATTTAGTTAATCGTTATGAAACGAATAACTGTATGTTGAAGAGAGTGCCTGCGTCTGGCTATGCTCTCGGAGTGTAACTCCCATGATTTAGTTAATCGTTATGAAACGAATAACTGTATGTAGAAGAGAGTGCCTGCGTCTGGCTATGCTCTCGTAGTGTAACTCCCATGATTTAGTTAATCGTTATGAAACGAATAACTGTATGTAGAAGAGAGTGCCTGCGTCTGGCTATGCTCTCGGAGTGTAACTCCCATGATTTAGTTAATCGTTAT
>NW_025575976.1:0-27222 GCF_905147105.1 Pieris brassicae
GAGTGCCTGCGTCTGGCTATGCTCTCGGAGTGTAACTCCCATGATTTAGTTAATCGTTATGAAACGAATAACTGTATGTAGAAGAGAGTGCCTGCGTCTGGCTATGCTCTCGGAGTGTAACTCCCATGATTTAGTTAATCGTTATGAAACGAATAACTGTATGTTGAAGAGAGTGCCTGCGTCTGGCTATGCTCTCGGAGTGTAACTCCCATGATTTAGTTAATCGTTATGAAACGAATAACTGTATGTTGAAGAGAGTGCCTGCGTCTGGCTATGCTCTCGGAGTGTAACTCCCATGATTTAGTTAATCGTTATGAAACGAATAACTGTATGTTGAAGAGAGTGCCTGCGTCTGGCTATGCTCTCGGAGTGTAACTCCCATGATTTAGTTAATCGTTATGAAACGAATAACTGTATGTAGAAGAGAGTGCCTGCGTCTGGCTATGCTCTCGGAGTGTAACTCCATGATTTAGTTAATCGTTATGAAACGAATAACTGTATGTTGAAGAGAGTGCCTGCGTCTGGCTATGCTCTCGGAGTGTAACTCCCATGATTTAGTTAATCGTTATGAAACGAATAACTGTATGTTGAAGAGAGTGCCTGCGTCTGGCTATGCTCTCGGAGTGTAACTCCCATGATTTAGTTAATCGTTATGAAACGAATAACTGTATGTTGAAGGGAGTGCCTGCGTCTGGCTATGCTCTCGGAGTCTAACTCCCATGATTTAGTTAATCGTTATGAAACGAATAACTGTATGTTGAAGAGAGTGCCTGCGTCTGGCTATGCTCTCGGAGTGTAACTCCCATGATTTAGTTAATCGTTATGAAACGAATAACTGTATGTTGAAGAGAGTGCCTGCGTCTGGCTATGCTCTCGGAGTGTAACTCCCATGATTTAGTTAATCGTTATGAAACGAATAACTGTATGTTGAAGAGAGTGCCTGCGTCTGGCTATGCTCTCGGAGTGTAACTCCCATGATTTAGTTAATCGTTATGAAACGAATAACTGTATGTTGAAGAGAGTGCCTGCGTCTGGCTATGCTCTCGGAGTGTAACTCCCATGATTTAGTTAATCGTTATGAAACGAATAACTGTATGTTGAAGAGAGTGCCTGCGTCTGGCTATGCTCTCGGAGTGTAACTCCCATGATTTAGTTAATCGTTATGAAACGAATAACTGTATGTTGAAGAGAGTGCCTGCGTCTGGCTATGCTCTCGGAGTGTAACTCCCATGATTAAGTTAATCGTTATGAAACGAATAACTGTATGTTGAAGAGAGTGCCTGCGTCTGGCTATGCTCTCGGAGTGTAACTCCCATGATTTAGTTAATCGTTATGAAACGAATAGCTGTATGTTGAAGAGAGTGCCTGCGTCTGGCTATGCTCTCGGAGTGTAACTCCATGATTTAGTTAATCGTTATGAAACGAATAACTGTATGTAGAAGAGAGTGCCTGCGTCTGGCTATGCTCTCGGAGTGTAACTCCCATGATTTAGTTAATCGTTTTGAAACGAATTACTGTATGTTGAAGAGAGTGCCTGCGTCTGGCTATGCTCTCGGAGTGTAACTCCCATGATTTAGTTAATCGTTATGAAACGAATAACTGTATGTTGAAGAGAGTGCCTGCGTCTGGCTATGCTCTCGGAGTGTAACTCCCATGACTTAGTTAATCGTTATGAAACGAATAACTGTATGTAGAAGAGAGTGCCTGCGTCTGGCTATGCTCTCGGAGTGTAACTCCCATGATTTAGTTAATCGTTATGAAACGAATAACTGTATGTAGAAGAGAGTGCCTGCGTCTGGCTATGCTCTCGGAGTGTAACTCCCATGATTTAGTTAATCGTTATGAAACGAATAACTGTATGTAGAAGAGAGTGCCTGCGTCTGGCTATGCTCTCGGAGTGTAACTCCCATGATTTAGTTAATCGTTATGAAACGAATAACTGTATGTAGAAGAGTGCCTGCGTCTGGCTATGCTCTCGGAGTGTAACTCCCATGATTTAGTTAATCGTTATGAAACGAATAACTGTATGTAGAAGAGAGTGCCTGCGTCTGGCTATGCTCTCGGAGTGTAACTCCCATGATTTAGTTAATCGTTATGAAACGAATAACTGAAGAGAGTGCCTGCGTCTGGCTATGCTCTCGGAGTGTAACTCCCATGATTTAGTTAATCGTTATGAAACGAATAACTGTATGTTGAAGAGAGTGCCTGCGTCTGGCTATGCTCTCGGAGTGTAACTCCCATGATTTAGTTAATCGTTATGAAACGAATAACTGTATGTAGAAGAGAGTGCCTGCGTCTGGCTATGCTCTCGGAGTGTAACTCCCATGATTTAGTTAATCGTTATGAAACGAATAACTGTATGTTGAAGAGAGTGCCTGCGTCTGGCTATGCTCTCGGAGTGTAACTCCCATGATTTAGTTAATCGTTATGAAACGAATAACTGTATGTAGAAGAGAGTGCCTGCGTCTGGCTATGCTCTCGGAGTGTAACTCCCATGATTTAGTTAATCGTTATGAAACGAATAACTGTATGTTGAAGAGAGTGCCTGCGTCTGGCTATGCTCTCGGAGTGTAACTCCCATGATTTAGTTAATCGTTATGAAACGAATAACTGTATGTAGAAGAGAGTGCCTGCGTCTGGCTATGCTCTCGGAGTGTAACTCCCATGATTTAGTTAATCGTTATGAAACGAATAACTGTATGTAGAAGAGAGTGCCTGCGTCTGGCTATGCTCTCGGAGTGTAACTCCCATGATTTAGTTAATCGTTATGAAACGAATAACTGTATGTTGAAGAGAGTGCCTGCGTCTGGCTATGCTCTCGGAGTGTAACTCCCATGATTTAGTTAATCGTTATGAAACGAATAACTGTATGTTGAAGAGAGTGCCTGCGTCTGGCTATGCTCTCGGAGTGTAACTCCCATGATTTAGTTAATCGTTATGAAACGAATAACTGTATGTTGAAGAGAGTGCCTGCGTCTGGCTATGCTCTCGGAGTGTAACTCCCATGATTTAGTTAATCGTTATGAAACGAATAACTGTATGTTGAAGAGAGTGCCTGCGTCTGGCTATGCTCTCGGAGTGTAACTCCCATGATTTAGTTAATCGTTATGAAACGAATAACTGTATGTAGAAGAGAGTGCCTGCGTCTGGCTATGCTCTCGGAGTGTAACTCCCATGATTTAGTTAATCGTTTTGAAACGAATAACTGTATGTTGAAGAGAGTGCCTGCGTCTGGCTATGCTCTCGGAGTGTAACTCCCATGATTTAGTTAATCGTTATGAAACGAATAACTGTATGTTGAAGAGAGTGCCTGCGTCTGGCTATGCTCTCGGAGTGTAACTCCCATGATTTAGTTAATCGTTATGAAACGAATAACTGAAGAGAGTGCCTGCGTCTGGCTATGCTCTCGGAGTGTAACTCCCATGATTTAGTTAATCGTTTTGAAACGAATAACTGTATGTTGAAGAGAGTGCCTGCGTCTGGCTATGCTCTCGGAGTGTAACTCCCATGATTTAGTTAATCGTTATGAAACGAATAACTGTATGTAGAAGAGAGTGCCTGCGTCTGGCTATGCTCTCGGAGTGTAACTCCCATGATTTAGTTAATCGTTTTGAAACGAATAACTGTATGTTGAAGAGAGTGCCTGCGTCTGGCTATGCTCTCGGAGTGTAACTCCCATGATTTAGTTAATCGTTATGAAACGAATAACTGTATGTAGAAGAGAGTGCCTGCGTCTGGCTATGCTCTCGGAGTGTAACTCCCATGATTTAGTTAATCGTTATGAAACGAATAACTGTATGTTGAAGAGAGTGCCTGCGTCTGGCTATGCTCTCGGAGTGTAACTCCCATGATTTAGTTAATCGTTATGAAACGAATAACTGTATGTAGAAGAGAGTGCCTGCGTCTGGCTATGCTCTCGGAGTGTAACTCCCATGATTTAGTTAATCGTTATGAAACGAATAACTGTATGTTGAAGAGAGTGCCTGCGTCTGGCTATGCTCTCGGAGTGTAACTCCCATGATTTAGTTAATCGTTATGAAACGAATAACTGTATGTTGAAGAGAGTGCCTGCGTCTGGCTATGCTCTCGGAGTGTAACTCCCATGATTTAGTTAATCGTTATGAAACGAATAACTGTATGTAGAAGAGAGTGCCTGCGTCTGGCTATGCTCTCGGAGTGTAACTCCCATGATTTAGTTAATCGTTATGAAACGAATAACTGTATGTTGAAGAGAGTGCCTGCGTCTGGCTATGCTCTCGGAGTGTAACTCCCATGATTTAGTTAATCGTTATGAAACGAATAACTGTATGTTGAAGAGAGTGCCTGCGTCTGGCTATGCTCTCGGAGTGTAGCTCCCATGATTTAGTTAATCGTTATGAAACGAATAACTGTATGTTGAAGAGAGTGCCTGCGTCTGGCTATGCTCTCGGAGTGTAACTCCCATGATTTAGTTAATCGTTATGAAACGAATAACTGTATGTTGAAGAGAGTGCCTGCGTCTGGCTATGCTCTCGGAGTGTAACTCCCATGATTTAGTTAATCGTTATGAAACGAATAACTGTATGTTGAAGAGAGTGCCTGCGTCTGGCTATGCTCTCGGAGTGTAACTCCCATGATTTAGTTAATCGTTATGAAACGAATAACTGTATGTAGAAGAGAGTGCCTGCGTCTGGCTATGCTCTCGGAGTGTAACTCCCATGATTTAGTTAATCGTTATGAAACGAATAACTGTATGTTGAAGAGAGTGCCTGCGTCTGGCTATGCTCTCGGAGTGTAACTCCCATGATTTAGTTAATCGTTATGAAACGAATAACTGTATGTTGAAGAGAGTGCCTGCGTCTGGCTATGCTCTCGGAGGGTAACTCCCATGATTTAGTTAATCGTTATGAAACGAATAACTGTATGTTGAAGAGAGTGCCTGCGTCTGGCTATGCTCTCGGAGTGTAACTCCCATGATTTAGTTAATCGTTATGAAACGAATAACTGTATGTAGAAGAGAGTGCCTGCGTCTGGCTATGCTCTCGGAGTGTAACTCCCATGATTTAGTTAATCGTTTTGAAACGAATTACTGTATGTAGAAGAGAGTGCCTGCGTCTGGCTATGCCCTCGGAGTGTAACTCCCATGATTTAGTTAATCGTTATGAAACGAATAACTGTATGTTGAAGAGAGTGCCTGCGTCTGGCTATGCTCTCGGAGTGTAACTCCCATGATTTAGTTAATCGTTATGAAACGAATAACTGTATGTTGAAGAGAGTGCCTGCGTCTGGCTATGCTCTCGGAGTGTAACTCCCATGATTTAGTTAATCGTTATGAAACGAATAACTGTATGTAGAAGAGAGTGCCTGCGTCTGGCTATGCTCTCGGAGTGTAACTCCCATGATTTAGTTAATCGTTATGAAACGAATAACTGTATGTTGAAGAGAGTGCCTGCGTCTGGCTATGCTCTCGGAGTGTAACTCCCATGATTTAGTTAATCGTTATGAAACGAATAACTGTATGTAGAAGAGAGTGCCTGCGTCTGGCTATGCTCTCGGAGTGTAACTCCCATGATTTAGTTAATCGTTTTGAAACGAATAACTGTATGTTGAAGAGAGTGCCTGCGTCTGGCTATGCTCTCGGAGTGTAACTCCCATGATTTAGTTAATCGTTATGAAACGAATAACTGTATGTTGAAGAGAGTGCCTGCGTCTGGCTATGCTCTCGGAGTGTAACTCCCATGATTTAGTTAATCGTTATGAAACGAATAACTGTATGTAGAAAAGAGTGCCTGCGTCTGGCTATGCTCTCGGAGTGTAACTCCCATGATTTAGTTAATCGTTATGAAACGAATAACTGTATGTTGAAGAGAGTGCCTGCGTCTGGCTATGCTCTCGGAGTGTAACTCCCATGATTTAGTTAATCGTTATGAAACGAATAACTGTATGTAGAAGAGAGTGCCTGCGTCTGGCTATGCTCTCGGAGTGTAACTCCCATGATTTAGTTAATCGTTTTGAAACGAATAACTGTAT
The DNA here is from genome assembly GCF_905147105.1 of Pieris brassicae. Lineage (NCBI taxonomy): Eukaryota > Metazoa > Arthropoda > Insecta > Lepidoptera > Pieridae > Pieris > Pieris brassicae. Next base: position 6,010 of record NW_025575976.1, read on the forward strand.
GTTGAAGAGAGTGCCTGCGTCTGGCTATGCTCTCGGAGTGTAACTCCCATGATTTAGTTAATCGTTATGAAACGAATAACTGTATGTTGAAGAGAGTGCCTGCGTCTGGCTATGCTCTCGGAGTGTAACTCCCATGATTTAGTTAATCGTTATGAAACGAATAACTGAAGAGAGTGCCTGCGTCTGGCTATGCTCTCGGAGTGTAACTCCCATGATTTAGTTAATCGTTATGAAACGAATAACTGTATGTAGAAGAGAGTGCCTGCGTCTGGCTATGCTCTCGGAGTGTAACTCCCATGATTTAGTTAATCGTTTTGAAACGAATTACTGTATGTTGAAGAGAGTGCCTGCGTCTGGCTATGCCCTCGGAGTGTAACTCCCATGATTTAGTTAATCGTTATGAAACGAATAACTGTATGTTGAAGAGAGTGCCTGCGTCTGGCTATGCCCTCGGAGTGTAACTCCCATGATTTAGTTAATCGTTATGAAACGAATAACTGTATGTTGAAGAGAGTGCCTGCGTCTGGCTATGCTCTCGGAGTGTAACTCCCATGATTTAGTTAATCGTTATGAAACGAATAACTGTATGTTGAAGAGAGTGCCTGCGTCTGGCTATGCTCTCGGAGTGTAACTCCCATGATTTAGTTAATCGTTATGAAACGAATAACTGTATGTAGAAGAGAGTGCCTGCGTCTGGCTATGCTCTCGGAGTGTAACTCCCATGATTTAGTTAATCGTTATGAAACGAATAACTGTATGTTGAAGAGAGTGCCTGCGTCTGGCTATGCTCTCGGAGTGTAACTCCCATGATTTAGTTAATCGTTATGAAACGAATAACTGTATGTTGAAGAGAGTGCCTGCGTCTGGCTATGCTCTCGGAGTGTAACTCCCATGATTTAGTTAATCGTTATGAAACGAATAACTGTATGTTGAAGAGAGTGCCTGCGTCTGGCTATGCTCTCGGAGTGTAACTCCCATGATTTAGTTAATCGTTATGAAACGAATAACTGTATGTAGAAGAGAGTGCCTGCGTCTGGCTATGCTCTCGGAGTGTAACTCCCATGATTTAGTTAATCGTTATGAAACGAATAACTGTATGTTGAAGAGAGTGCCTGCGTCTGGCTATGCTCTCGGAGTGTAACTCCCATGATTTAGTTAATCGTTATGAAACGAATAACTGTATGTTGAAGAGAGTGCCTGCGTCTGGCTATGCTCTCGGAGTGTAGCTCCCATGATTTAGTTAATCGTTTTGAAACGAATAACTGTATGTTGAAGAGAGTGCCTGCGTCTGGCTATGCTCTCGGAGTGTAACTCCCATGATTTAGTTAATCGTTATGAAACGAATAACTGTATGTTGAAGAGAGTGCCTGCGTCTGGCTATGCTCTCGGAGTGTAACTCCCATGATTTAGTTAATCGTTATGAAACGAATAACTGTATGTTGAAGAGAGTGCCTGCGTCTGGCTATGCTCTCGGAGTGTAACTCCCATGATTTAGTTAATCGTTATGAAACGAATAACTGTATGTAGAAGAGAGTGCCTGCGTCTGGCTATGCTCTCGGAGTGTAACTCCCATGATTTAGTTAATCGTTATGAAACGAATAACTGTATGTTGAAGAGAGTGCCTGCGTCTGGCTATGCTCTCGGAGTGTAACTCCCATGATTTAGTTAATCGTTATGAAACGAATAACTGTATGTTGAAGAGAGTGCCTGCGTCTGGCTATGCTCTCGGAGTGTAACTCCCATGATTTAGTTAATCGTTATGAAACGAATAACTGTATGTTGAAGAGAGTGCCTGCGTCTGGCTATGCTCTCGGAGTGTAACTCCCATGATTTAGTTAATCGTTATGAAACGAATAACTGTATGTAGAAGAGAGTGCCTGCGTCTGGCTATGCTCTCGGAGTGTAACTCCCATGATTTAGTTAATCGTTTTGAAACGAATTACTGTATGTTGAAGAGAGTGCCTGCGTCTGGCTATGCCCTCGGAGTGTAACTCCCATGATTTAGTTAATCGTTATGAAACGAATAACTGTATGTTGAAGAGAGTGCCTGCGTCTGGCTATGCTCTCGGAGTGTAACTCCCATGATTTAGTTAATCGTTTTGAAACGAATAACTGTATGTTGAAGAGAGTGCCTGCGTCTGGCTATGCTCTCGGAGTGTAACTCCCATGATTTAGTTAATCGTTATGAAACGAATAACTGTATGTAGAAGAGAGTGCCTGCGTCTGGCTATGCTCTCGGAGTGTAACTCCCATGATTTAGTTAATCGTTATGAAACGAATAACTGTATGTTGAAGAGAGTGCCTGCGTCTGGCTATGCTCTCGGAGTGTAACTCCCATGATTTAGTTAATCGTTATGAAACGAATAACTGTATGTAGAAGAGAGTGCCTGCGTCTGGCTATGCTCTCGGAGTGTAACTCCCATGATTTAGTTAATCGTTATGAAACGAATAACTGTATGTTGAAGAGAGTGCCTGCGTCTGGCTATGCTCTCGGAGTGTAACTCCCATGATTTAGTTAATCGTTATGAAACGAATAACTGTATGTTGAAGAGAGTGCCTGCGTCTGGCTATGCTCTCGGAGTGTAACTCCCATGATTTAGTTAATCGTTATGAAACGAATAACTGTATGTTGAAGAGAGTGCCTGCGTCTGGCTATGCTCTCGGAGTGTAACTCCCATGATTTAGTTAATCGTTATGAAACGAATAACTGTATGTAGAAGAGAGTGCCTGCGTCTGGCTATGCTCTCGGAGTGTAACTCCCATGATTTAGTTAATCGTTTTGAAACGAATTACTGTATGTTGAAGAGAGTGCCTGCGTCTGGCTATGCCCTCGGAGTGTAACTCCCATGATTTAGTTAATCGTTATGAAACGAATAACTGTATGTTGAAGAGAGTGCCTGCGTCTGGCTATGCTCTCGGAGTGTAACTCCCATGATTTAGTTAATCGTTATGAAACGAATAACTGTATGTTGAAGAGAGTGCCTGCGTCTGGCTATGCTCTCGGAGTGTAACTCCCATGATTTAGTTAATCGTTATGAAACGAATAACTGTATGTAGAAGAGAGTGCCTGCGTCTGGCTATGCTCTCGGAGTGTAACTCCCATGATTTAGTTAATCGTTATGAAACGAATAACTGTATGTAGAAGAGAGTGCCTGCGTCTGGCTATGCTCTCGGAGTGTAACTCCCATGATTTAGTTAATCGTTATGAAACGAATAACTGTATGTTGAAGAGAGTGCCTGCGTCTGGCTATGCTCTCGGAGTGTAACTCCCATGATTTAGTTAATCGTTATGAAACGAATAACTGTATGTTGAAGAGAGTGCCTGCGTCTGGCTATGCTCTCGGAGTGTAACTCCCATGATTTAGTTAATCGTTATGAAACGAATAACTGTATGTTGAAGAGAGTGCCTGCGTCTGGCTATGCTCTCGGAGTGTAACTCCCATGATTTAGTTAATCGTTATGAAACGAATAACTGTATGTAGAAGAGAGTGCCTGCGTCTGGCTATGCTCTCGGAGTGTAACTCCCATGATTTAGTTAATCGTTTTGAAACGAATTACTGTATGTTGAAGAGAGTGCCTGCGTCTGGCTATGCCCTCGGAGTGTAACTCCCATGATTTAGTTAATCGTTATGAAACGAATAACTGTATGTTGAAGAGAGTGCCTGCGTCTGGCTATGCTCTCGGAGTGTAACTCCCATGATTTAGTTAATCGTTTTGAAACGAATAACTGTATGTTGAAGAGAGTGCCTGCGTCTGGCTATGCTCTCGGAGTGTAACTCCCATGATTTAGTTAATCGTTATGAAACGAATAACTGTATGTAGAAGAGAGTGCCTGCGTCTGGCTATGCTCTCGGAGTGTAACTCCCATGATTTAGTTAATCGTTATGAAACGAATAACTGTATGTTGAAGAGAGTGCCTGCGTCTGGCTATGCTCTCGGAGTGTAACTCCCATGATTTAGTTAATCGTTATGAAACGAATAACTGTATGTAGAAGAGAGTGCCTGCGTCTGGCTATGCTCTCGGAGTGTAACTCCCATGATTTAGTTAATCGTTATGAAACGAATAACTGTATGTTGAAGAGAGTGCCTGCGTCTGGCTATGCTCTCGGAGTGTAACTCCCATGATTTAGTTAATCGTTATGAAACGAATAACTGTATGTTGAAGAGAGTGCCTGCGTCTGGCTATGCTCTCGGAGTGTAACTCCCATGATTTAGTTAATCGTTATGAAACGAATAACTGTATGTTGAAGAGAGTGCCTGCGTCTGGCTATGCTCTCGGAGTGTAACTCCCATGATTTAGTTAATCGTTATGAAACGAATAACTGTATGTAGAAGAGAGTGCCTGCGTCTGGCTATGCTCTCGGAGTGTAACTCCCATGATTTAGTTAATCGTTTTGAAACGAATTACTGTATGTTGAAGAGAGTGCCTGCGTCTGGCTATGCCCTCGGAGTGTAACTCCCATGATTTAGTTAATCGTTATGAAACGAATAACTGTATGTTGAAGAGAGTGCCTGCGTCTGGCTATGCTCTCGGAGTGTAACTCCCATGATTTAGTTAATCGTTATGAAACGAATAACTGTATGTTGAAGAGAGTGCCTGCGTCTGGCTATGCTCTCGGAGTGTAACTCCCATGATTTAGTTAATCGTTATGAAACGAATAACTGTATGTAGAAGAGAGTGCCTGCGTCTGGCTATGCTCTCGGAGTGTAACTCCCATGATTTAGTTAATCGTTATGAAACGAATAACTGTATGTTGAAGAGAGTGCCTGCGTCTGGCTATGCTCTCGGAGTGTAACTCCCATGATTTAGTTAATCGTTATGAAACGAATAACTGTATGTAGAAGAGAGTGCCTGCGTCTGGCTATGCTCTCGGAGTGTAACTCCCATGATTTAGTTAATCGTTTTGAAACGAATAACTGTATGTTGAAGAGAGTGCCTGCGTCTGGCTATGCTCTCGGAGTGTAACTCCCATGATTTAGTTAATCGTTATGAAACGAATAACTGTATGTTGAAGAGAGTGCCTGCGTCTGGCTATGCTCTCGGAGTGTAACTCCCATGATTTAGTTAATCGTTATGAAACGAATAACTGTATGTAGAAAAGAGTGCCTGCGTCTGGCTATGCTCTCGGAGTGTAACTCCCATGATTTAGTTAATCGTTATGAAACGAATAACTGTATGTTGAAGAGAGTGCCTGCGTCTGGCTATGCTCTCGGAGTGTAACTCCCATGATTTAGTTAATCGTTATGAAACGAATAACTGTATGTAGAAGAGAGTGCCTGCGTCTGGCTATGCTCTCGGAGTGTAACTCCCATGATTTAGTTAATCGTTTTGAAACGAATAACTGTATGTTGAAGAGAGTGCCTGCGTCTGGCTATGCTCTCGGAGTGTAACTCCCATGATTTAGTTAATCGTTATGAAACGAATAACTGTATGTTGAAGAGAGTGCCTGCGTCTGGCTATGCTCTCGGAGTGTAACTCCCATGATTTAGTTAATCGTTATGAAACGAATAACTGAAGAGAGTGCCTGCGTCTGGCTATGCTCTCGGAGTGTAACTCCCATGATTTAGTTAATCGTTATGAAACGAATAACTGTATGTAGAAGAGAGTGCCTGCGTCTGGCTATGCTCTGGGAGTGTAACTCCCATGATTTAGTTAATCGTTATGAAACGAATAACTGTATGTTGAAGAGAGTGCCTGCGTCTGGCTATGCTCTCGGAGTGTAACTCCCATGATTTAGTTAATCGTTATGAAACGAATAACTGTATGTAGAAGAGAGTGCCTGCGTCTGGCTATGCTCTCGGAGTGTAACTCCCATGATTTAGTTAATCGTTTTGAAACGAATAACTGTATGTTGAAGAGAGTGCCTGCGTCTGGCTATGCTCTCGGAGTGTAACTCCCATGATTTAGTTAATCGTTATGAAACGAATAACTGTATGTAGAAGAGAGTGCCTGCGTCTGGCTATGCTCTCGGAGTGTAACTCCCATGATTTAGTTAATCGTTATGAAACGAATAACTGTATGTTGAAGAGAGTGCCTGCGTCTGGCTATGCTCTCGGAGTGTAACTCCCATGATTTAGTTAATCGTTATGAAACGAATAACTGTATGTAGAAGAGAGTGCCTGCGTCTGGCTATGCTCTCGGAGTGTAACTCCCATGATTTAGTTAATCGTTATGAAACGAATAACTGTATGTTGAAGAGAGTGCCTGCGTCTGGCTATGCTCTCGGAGTGTAACTCCCATGATTTAGTTAATCGTTATGAAACGAATAACTGTATGTTGAAGAGAGTGCCTGCGTCTGGCTATGCTCTCGGAGTGTAACTCCCATGATTTAGTTAATCGTTATGAAACGAATAACTGTATGTAGAAGAGAGTGCCTGCGTCTGGCTATGCTCTCGGAGTGTAACTCCCATGATTTAGTTAATCGTTATGAAACGAATAACTGTATGTTGAAGAGAGTGCCTGCGTCTGGCTATGCTCTCGGAGTGTAACTCGCATGATTTAGTTAATCGTTATGAAACGAATAACTGTATGTTGAAGAGAGTGCCTGCGTCTGGCTATGCTCTCGGAGTGTAGCTCCCATGATTTAGTTAATCGTTTTGAAACGAATAACTGTATGTTGAAGAGAGTGCCTGCGTCTGGCTATGCTCTCGGAGTGTAACTCCCATGATTTAGTTAATCGTTATGAAACGAATAACTGTATGTTGAAGAGAGTGCCTGCGTCTGGCTATGCTCTCGGAGTGTAACTCCCATGATTTAGTTAATCGTTATGAAACGAATAACTGTATGTTGAAGAGAGTGCCTGCGTCTGGCTATGCTCTCGGAGTGTAACTCCCATGATTTAGTTAATCGTTATGAAACGAATAACTGTATGTTGAAGAGAGTGCCTGCGTCTGGCTATGCTCTCGGAGTGTAACTCCCATGATTTAGTTAATCGTTATGAAACGAATAACTGTATGTTGAAGAGAGTGCCTGCGTCTGGCTATGCTCTCGGAGTGTAACTCCCATGATTTAGTTAATCGTTATGAAACGAATAACTGTATGTTGAAGAGAGTGCCTGCGTCTGGCTATGCTCTCGGAGTGTAACTCCCATGATTTAGTTAATCGTTATGAAACGAATAACTGTATGTTGAAGAGAGTGCCTGCGTCTGGCTATGCTCTCGGAGTGTAACTCCCATGATTTAGTTAATCGTTATGAAACGAATAACTGTATGTAGAAGAGAGTGCCTGCGTCTGGCTATGCTCTCGGAGTGTAACTCCCATGATTTAGTTAATCGTTTTGAAACGAATTACTGTATGTTGAAGAGAGTGCCTGCGTCTGGCTATGCCCTCGGAGTGTAACTCCCATGATTTAGTTAATCGTTATGAAACGAATAACTGTATGTTGAAGAGAGTGCCTGCGTCTGGCTATGCTCTCGGAGTGTAACTCCCATGATTTAGTTAATCGTTATGAAACGAATAACTGTATGTTGAAGAGAGTGCCTGCGTCTGGCTATGCTCTCGGAGTGTAACTCCCATGATTTAGTTAATCGTTATGAAACGAATAACTGTATGTAGAAGAGAGTGCCTGCGTCTGGCTATGCTCTCGGAGTGTAACTCCCATGATTTAGTTAATCGTTATGAAACGAATAACTGTATGTTGAAGAGAGTGCCTGCGTCTGGCTATGCTCTCGGAGTGTAACTCCCATGATTTAGTTAATCGTTATGAAACGAATAACTGTATGTTGAAGAGAGTGCCTGCGTCTGGCTATGCTCTCGGAGTGTAACTCCCATGATTTAGTTAATCGTTATGAAACGAATAACTGTATGTAGAAGAGAGTGCCTGCGTCTGGCTATGCTCTCGGAGTGTAACTCCCATGATTTAGTTAATCGTTATGAAACGAATAACTGTATGTTGAAGAGAGTGCCTGCGTCTGGCTATGCTCTCGGAGTGTAACTCCCATGATTTAGTTAATCGTTATGAAACGAATAACTGTATGTTGAAGAGAGTGCCTGCGTCTGGCTATGCTCTCGGAGTGTAACTCCCATGATTTAGTTAATCGTTATGAAACGAATAACTGTATGTTGAAGAGAGTGCCTGCGTCTGGCTATGCTCTCGGAGTGTAACTCCCATGATTTAGTTAATCGTTATGAAACGAATAACTGTATGTTGAAGAGAGTGCCTGCGTCTGGCTATGCTCTCGGAGTGTAACTCCCATGATTTAGTTAATCGTTATGAAACGAATAACTGTATGTTGAAGAGAGTGCCTGCGTCTGGCTATGCTCTCGGAGTGTAACTCCCATGATTTAGTTAATCGTTATGAAACGAATAACTGTATGTTGAAGAGAGTGCCTGCGTCTGGCTATGCTCTCGGAGTGTAACTCCCATGATTTAGTTAATCGTTATGAAACGAATAACTGTATGTTGAAGAGAGTGCCTGCGTCTGGCTATGCTCTCGGAGTGTAACTCCCATGATTTAGTTAATCGTTATGAAACGAATAACTGTATGTTGAAGAGAGTGCCTGCGTCTGGCTATGCTCTCGGAGTGTAACTCCCATGATTTAGTTAATCGTTATGAAACGAATAACTGTATGTTGAAGAGAGTGCCTGCGTCTGGCTATGCTCTCGGAGTGTAACTCCCATGATTTAGTTAATCGTTATGAAACGAATAACTGTATGTTGAAGAGAGTGCCTGCGTCTGGCTATGCTCTCGGGGTGTAACTCCCATGATTTAGTTAATCGTTTTGAAACGAATAACTGTATGTTGAAGAGAGTGCCTGCGTCTGGCTATGCTCTCGGAGTGTAACTCCCATGATTTAGTTAATCGTTATGAAACGAATAACTGTATGTTGAAGAGAGTGCCTGCGTCTGGCTATGCTCTCGGAGTGTAACTCCCATGATTTAGTTAATCGTTATGAAACGAATAACTGTATGTAGAAGAGAGTGCCTGCGTCTGGCTATGCTCTCGGGGTGTAACTCCCATGATTTAGTTAATCGTTATGAAACGAATAACTGTATGTTGAAGAGAGTGCCTGCGTCTGGCTATGCTCTCGGAGTGTAACTCCCATGATTTAGTTAATCGTTATGAAACGAATAACTGTATGTTGAAGAGAGTGCCTGCGTCTGGCTATGCTCTCGGAGTGTAACTCCCATGATTTAGTTAATCGTTATGAAACGAATAACTGTATGTAGAAGAGAGTGCCTGCGTCTGGCTATGCTCTCGGAGTGTAACTCCCATGATTTAGTTAATCGTTATGAAACGAATAACTGTATGTTGAAGAGAGTGCCTGCGTCTGGCTATGCTCTCGGAGTGTAACTCCCATGATTTAGTTAATCGTTATGAAACGAATAACTGTATGTTGAAGAGAGTGCCTGCGTCTGGCTATGCTCTCGGAGTGTAACTCCCATGATTTAGTTAATCGTTATGAAACGAATAACTGTATGTTGAAGAGAGTGCCTGCGTCTGGCTATGCTCTCGGAGTGTAACTCCCATGATTTAGTTAATCGTTATGAAACGAATAACTGTATGTTGAAGAGAGTGCCTGCGTCTGGCTATGCTCTCGGAGTGTAACTCCCATGATTTAGTTAATCGTTATGAAACGAATAACTGTATGTTGAAGAGAGTGCCTGCGTCTGGCTATGCTCTCGGAGTGTAACTCCCATGATTTAGTTAATCGTTATGAAACGAATAACTGTATGTTGAAGAGAGTGCCTGCGTCTGGCTATGCTCTCGGAGTGTAACTCCCATGATTTAGTTAATCGTTATGAAACGAATAACTGTATGTAGAAGAGAGTGCCTACGTCTGGCTATGTATGCTCTCGGAGTGTAACTCCCATGATTTAGTTAATCGTTATGAAACGAATAACTGTATGTTGAAGAGAGTGCCTGCGTCTGGCTATGCTCTCGGAGTGTAACTCCCATGATTTAGTTAATCGTTATGAAACGAATAACTGTATGTTGAAGAGAGTGCCTGCGTCTGGCTATGCTCTCGGAGTGTAACTCCCATGATTTAGTTAATCGTTATGAAACGAATAACTGTATGTAGAAGAGAGTGCCTGCGTCTGGCTATGCTCTCGGAGTGTAACTCCCATGATTTAGTTAATCGTTATGAAACGAATAACTGTATGTTGAAGAGAGTGCCTGCGTCTGGCTATGCTCTCGGAGTGTAACTCCCATGATTTAGTTAATCGTTATGAAACGAATAACTGTATGTTGAAGAGAGTGCCTGCGTCTGGCTATGCTCTCGGAGTGTAACTCCCATGATTTAGTTAATCGTTATGAAACGAATAACTGTATGTTGAAGAGAGTGCCTGCGTCTGGCTATGCTCTCGGAGTGTAACTCCCATGATTTAGTTAATCGTTATGAAACGAATAACTGTATGTAGAAGAGAGTGCCTGCGTCTGGCTATGCTCTCGGAGTGTAACTCCCATGATTTAGTTAATCGTTTTGAAACGAATTACTGTATGTTGAAGAGAGTGCCTGCGTCTGGCTATGCTCCTCGGAGTGTAACTCCCATGATTTAGTTAATCGTTATGAAACGAATAACTGTATGTTGAAGAGAGTGCCTGCGTCTGGCTATGCTCTCGGAGTGTAACTCCCATGATTTAGTTAATCGTTATGAAACGAATAACTGTATGTTGAAGAGAGTGCCTGCGTCTGGCTATGCTCTCGGAGTGTAACTCCCATGATTTAGTTAATCGTTATGAAACGAATAACTGTATGTAGAAGAGAGTGCCTGCGTCTGGCTATGCTCTCGGAGTGTAACTCCCATGATTTAGTTAATCGTTATGAAACGAATAACTGTATGTTGAAGAGAGTGCCTGCGTCTGGCTATGCTCTCGGAGTGTAACTCCCATGATTTAGTTAATCGTTATGAAACGAATAACTGTATGTAGAAGAGAGTGCCTGCGTCTGGCTATGCTCTCGGAGTGTAACTCCCATGATTTAGTTAATCGTTTTGAAACGAATAACTGTATGTTGAAGAGAGTGCCTGCGTCTGGCTATGCTCTCGGAGTGTAACTCCCATGATTTAGTTAATCGTTATGAAACGAATAACTGTATGTTGAAGAGAGTGCCTGCGTCTGGCTATGCTCTCGGAGTGTAACTCCCATGATTTAGTTAATCGTTATGAAACGAATAACTGTATGTTGAAAAGAGTGCCTGCGTCTGGCTATGCTCTCGGAGTGTAACTCCCATGATTTAGTTAATCGTTATGAAACGAATAACTGTATGTTGAAGAGAGTGCCTGCGTCTGGCTATGCTCTCGGAGTGTAACTCCCATGATTTAGTTAATCGTTATGAAACGAATAACTGTATGTAGAAGAGAGTGCCTGCGTCTGGCTATGCTCTCGGAGTGTAACTCCCATGATTTAGTTAATCGTTTTGAAACGAATAACTGTATGTTGAAGAGAGTGCCTGCGTCTGGCTATGCTCTCGGAGTGTAACTCCCATGATTTAGTTAATCGTTATGAAACGAATAACTGTATGTTGAAGAGAGTGCCTGCGTCTGGCTATGCTCTCGGAGTGTAACTCCCATGATTTAGTTAATCGTTATGAAACGAATAACTGAAGAGAGTGCCTGCGTCTGGCTATGCTCTCGGAGTGTAACTCCCATGATTTAGTTAATCGTTATGAAACGAATAACTGTATGTAGAAGAGAGTGCCTGCGTCTGGCTATGCTCTGGGAGTGTAACTCCCAGGATTTAGTTAATCGTTTTGAAACGAATAACTGTATGTTGAAGAGAGTGCCTGCGTCTGGCTATGCTCTCGGAGTGTAACTCCCATGATTTAGTTAATCGTTATGAAACGAATAACTGTATGTAGAAGAGAGTGCCTGCGTCTGGCTATGCTCTCGGAGTGTAACTCCCATGATTTAGTTAATCGTTTTGAAACGAATAACTGTATGTTGAAGAGAGTGCCTGCGTCTGGCTATGCTCTCGGAGTGTAACTCCCATGATTTAGTTAATCGTTATGAAACGAATAACTGTATGTAGAAGAGAGTGCCTGCGTCTGGCTATGCTCTCGGAGTGTAACTCCCATGATTTAGTTAATCGTTATGAAACGAATAACTGTATGTTGAAGAGAGTGCCTGCGTCTGGCTATGCTCTCGGAGTGTAACTCCCATGATTTAGTTAATCGTTATGAAACGAATAACTGTATGTAGAAGAGAGTGCCTGCGTCTGGCTATGCTCTCGGAGTGTAACTCCCATGATTTAGTTAATCGTTATGAAACGAATAACTGTATGTTGAAGAGAGTGCCTGCGTCTGGCTATGCTCTCGGAGTGTAACTCCCATGATTTAGTTAATCGTTATGAAACGAATAACTGTATGTTGAAGAGAGTGCCTGCGTCTGGCTATGCTCTCGGAGTGTAACTCCCATGATTTAGTTAATCGTTATGAAACGAATAACTGTATGTAGAAGAGAGTGCCTGCGTCTGGCTATGCTCTCGGAGTGTAACTCCCATGATTTAGTTAATCGTTATGAAACGAATAACTGTATGTTGAAGAGAGTGCCTGCGTCTGGCTATGCTCTCGGAGTGTAACTCCCATGATTTAGTTAATCGTTATGAAACGAATAACTGTATGTTGAAGAGAGTGCCTGCGTCTGGCTATGCTCTCGGAGTGTAGCTCCCATGATTTAGTTAATCGTTATGAAACGAATAACTGTATGTTGAAGAGAGTGCCTGCGTCTGGCTATGCTCTCGGAGTGTAACTCCCATGATTTAGTTAATCGTTATGAAACGAATAACTGTATGTTGAAGAGAGTGCCTGCGTCTGGCTATGCTCTCGGAGTGTAACTCCCATGATTTAGTTAATCGTTATGAAACGAATAACTGTATGTTGAAGAGAGTGCCTGCGTCTGGCTATGCTCTCGGAGTGTAACTCCCATGATTTAGTTAATCGTTATGAAACGAATAACTGTATGTAGAAGAGAGTGCCTGCGTCTGGCTATGCTCTCGGAGTGTAACTCCCATGATTTAGTTAATCGTTATGAAACGAATAACTGTATGTTGAAGAGAGTGCCTGCGTCTGGCTATGCTCTCGGAGTGTAACTCCCATGATTTAGTTAATCGTTATGAAACGAATAACTGTATGTTGAAGAGAGTGCCTGCGTCTGGCTATGCTCTCGGAGTGTAACTCCCATGATTTAGTTAATCGTTATGAAACGAATAACTGTATGTTGAAGAGAGTGCCTGCGTCTGGCTATGCTCTCGGAGTGTAACTCCCATGATTTAGTTAATCGTTATGAAACGAATAACTGTATGTAGAAGAGAGTGCCTGCGTCTGGCTATGCTCTCGGAGTGTAACTCCCATGATTTAGTTAATCGTTTTGAAACGAATTACTGTATGTTGAAGAGAGTGCCTGCGTCTGGCTATGCCCTCGGAGTGTAACTCCCATGATTTAGTTAATCGTTATGAAACGAATAACTGTATGTTGAAGAGAGTGCCTGCGTCTGGCTATGCTCTCGGAGTGTAACTCCCATGATTTAGTTAATCGTTATGAAACGAATAACTGTATGTTGAAGAGAGTGCCTGCGTCTGGCTATGCTCTCGGAGTGTAACTCCCATGATTTAGTTAATCGTTATGAAACGAATAACTGTATGTAGAAGAGAGTGCCTGCGTCTGGCTATGCTCTCGGAGTGTAACTCCCATGATTTAGTTAATCGTTATGAAACGAATAACTGTATGTTGAAGAGAGTGCCTGCGTCTGGCTATGCTCTCGGAGTGTAACTCCCATGATTTAGTTAATCGTTATGAAACGAATAACTGTATGTTGAAGAGAGTGCCTGCGTCTGGCTATGCTCTCGGAGTGTAACTCCCATGATTTAGTTAATCGTTATGAAACGAATAACTGTATGTAGAAGAGAGTGCCTGCGTCTGGCTATGCTCTCGGAGTGTAACTCCCATGATTTAGTTAATCGTTATGAAACGAATAACTGTATGTTGAAGAGAGTGCCTGCGTCTGGCTATGCTCTCGGAGTGTAACTCCCATGATTTAGTTAATCGTTATGAAACGAATAACTGTATGTTGAAGAGAGTGCCTGCGTCTGGCTATGCTCTCGGAGTGTAACTCCCATGATTTAGTTAATCGTTATGAAACGAATAACTGTATGTTGAAGAGAGTGCCTGCGTCTGGCTATGCTCTCGGAGTGTAACTCCCATGATTTAGTTAATCGTTATGAAACGAATAACTGTATGTAGAAGAGAGTGCCTGCGTCTGGCTATGCTCTCGGAGTGTAACTCCCATGATTTAGTTAATCGTTTTGAAACGAATTACTGTATGTTGAAGAGAGTGCCTGCGTCTGGCTATGCCCTCGGAGTGTAACTCCCATGATTTAGTTAATCGTTATGAAACGAATAACTGTATGTAGAAGAGAGTGCCTGCGTCTGGCTATGCTCTCGGAGTGTAACTCCCATGATTTAGTTAATCGTTATGAAACGAATAACTGTATGTTGAAGAGAGTGCCTGCGTCTGGCTATGCTCTCGGAGTGTAACTCCCATGATTTAGTTAATCGTTATGAAACGAATAACTGTATGTTGAAGAGAGTGCCTGCGTCTGGCTATGCTCTCGGAGTGTAACTCCCATGATTTAGTTAATCGTTATGAAACGAATAACTGTATGTTGAAGAGAGTGCCTGCGTCTGGCTATGCTCTCGGAGTGTAACTCCCATGATTTAGTTAATCGTTATGAAACGAATAACTGTATGTAGAAGAGAGTGCCTGCGTCTGGCTATGCTCTCGGAGTGTAACTCCCATGATTTAGTTAATCGTTATGAAACGAATAACTGTATGTTGAAGAGAGTGCCTGCGTCTGGCTATGCTCTCGGAGTGTAACTCCCATGATTTAGTTAATCGTTATGAAACGAATAACTGTATGTTGAAGAGAGTGCCTGCGTCTGGCTATGCTCTCGGAGTGTAACTCCCATGATTTAGTTAATCGTTATGAAACGAATAACTGTATGTTGAAGAGAGTGCCTGCGTCTGGCTATGCTCTCGGAGTGTAACTCCCATGATTTAGTTAATCGTTATGAAACGAATAACTGTATGTTGAAGAGAGTGCCTGCGTCTGGCTATGCTCTCGGAGTGTAACTCCCATGATTTAGTTAATCGTTATGAAACGAATAACTGTATGTTGAAGAGAGTGCCTGCGTCTGGCTATGCTCTCGGAGTGTAACTCCCATGATTTAGTTAATCGTTATGAAACGAATAACTGTATGTTGAAGAGAGTGCCTGCGTCTGGCTATGCTCTCGGAGTGTAACTCCCATGATTTAGTTAATCGTTATGAAACGAATAACTGTATGTAGAAGAGAGTGCCTGCGTCTGGCTATGCTCTCGGAGTGTAACTCCCATGATTTAGTTAATCGTTATGAAACGAATAACTGTATGTTGAAGAGAGTGCCTGCGTCTGGCTATGCTCTCGGAGTGTAACTCCCATGATTTAGTTAATCGTTATGAAACGAATAACTGTATGTAGAAGAGAGTGCCTGCGTCTGGCTATGCTCTCGGAGTGTAACTCCCATGATTTAGTTAATCGTTATGAAACGAATAACTGTATGTTGAAGAGAGTGCCTGCGTCTGGCTATGCTCTCGGAGTGTAACTCCCATGATTTAGTTAATCGTTATGAAACGAATAACTGTATGTTGAAGAGAGTGCCTGCGTCTGGCTATGCTCTCGGAGTGTAACTCCCATGATTTAGTTAATCGTTATGAAACGAATAACTGTATGTTGAAGAGAGTGCCTGCGTCTGGCTATGCTCTCGGAGTGTAACTCCCATGATTTAGTTAATCGTTATGAAACGAATAACTGTATGTTGAAGAGAGTGCCTGCGTCTGGCTATGCTCTCGGAGTGTAACTCCCATGATTTAGTTAATCGTTATGAAACGAATAACTGTATGTTGAAGAGAGTGCCTGCGTCTGGCTATGCTCTCGGAGTGTAACTCCCATGATTTAGTTAATCGTTATGAAACGAATAACTGTATGTTGAAGAGAGTGCCTGCGTCTGGCTATGCTCTCGGAGTGTAACTCCCATGATTTAGTTAATCGTTATGAAACGAATAACTGTATGTTGAAGAGAGTGCCTGCGTCTGGCTATGCTCTCGGAGTGTAACTCCCATGATTTAGTTAATCGTTATGAAACGAATAACTGTATGTTGAAGAGAGTGCCTGCGTCTGGCTATGCTCTCGGAGTGTAACTCCCATGATTTAGTTAATCGTTATGAAACGAATAACTGTATGTTGAAGAGAGTGCCTGCGTCTGGCTATGCTCTCGGAGTGTAACTCCCATGATTTAGTTAATCGTTATGAAACGAATAACTGTATGTAGAAGAGAGTGCCTGCGTCTGGCTATGCTCTCGGAGTGTAACTCCCATGATTTAGTTAATCGTTATGAAACGAATAACTGTATGTTGAAGAGAGTGCCTGCGTCTGGCTATGCTCTCGGAGTGTAACTCCCATGATTTAGTTAATCGTTATGAAACGAATAACTGTATGTTGAAGAGAGTGCCTGCGTCTGGCTATGCTCTCGGAGTGTAACTCCCATGATTTAGTTAATCGTTATGAAACGAATAACTGTATGTAGAAGAGAGTGCCTGCGTCTGGCTATGCTCTCGGAGTGTAACTCCCATGATTTAGTTAATCGTTATGAAACGAATAACTGTATGTTGAAGAGAGTGCCTGCGTCTGGCTATGCTCTCGGAGTGTAACTCCCATGATTTAGTTAATCGTTATGAAACGAATAACTGTATGTTGAAGAGAGTGCCTGCGTCTGGCTATGCTCTCGGAGTGTAACTCCCATGATTTAGTTAATCGTTATGAAACGAATAACTGTATGTTGAAGAGAGTGCCTGCGTCTGGCTATGCTCTCGGAGTGTAACTCCCATGATTTAGTTAATCGTTATGAAACGAATAACTGTATGTTGAAGAGAGTGCCTGCGTCTGGCTATGCTCTCGGAGTGTAACTCCCATGATTTAGTTAATCGTTATGAAACGAATAACTGTATGTTGAAGAGAGTGCCTGCGTCTGGCTATGCTCTCGGAGTGTAACTCCCATGATTTAGTTAATCGTTATGAAACGAATAACTGTATGTTGAAGAGAGTGCCTGCGTCTGGCTATGCTCTCGGAGTGTAACTCCCATGATTTAGTTAATCGTTATGAAACGAATAACTGTATGTTGAAGAGAGTGCCTGCGTCTGGCTATGCTCTCGGAGTGTAACTCCCATGATTTAGTTAATCGTTATGAAACGAATAACTGTATGTAGAAGAGAGTGCCTGCGTCTGGCTATGCTCTCGGAGTGTAACTCCCATGATTTAGTTAATCGTTATGAAACGAATAACTGTATGTTGAAGAGAGTGCCTGCGTCTGGCTATGCTCTCGGAGTGTAACTCCCATGATTTAGTTAATCGTTATGAAACGAATAACTGTATGTTGAAGAGAGTGCCTGCGTCTGGCTATGCTCTCGGAGTGTAACTCCCATGATTTAGTTAATCGTTATGAAACGAATAACTGTATGTAGAAGAGAGTGCCTGCGTCTGGCTATGCTCTCGGAGTGTAACTCCCATGATTTAGTTAATCGTTATGAAACGAATAACTGTATGTTGAAGAGAGTGCCTGCGTCTGGCTATGCTCTCGGAGTGTAACTCCCATGATTTAGTTAATCGTTATGAAACGAATAACTGTATGTTGAAGAGAGTGCCTGCGTCTGGCTATGCTCTCGGAGTGTAACTCCCATGATTTAGTTAATCGTTATGAAACGAATAACTGTATGTAGAAGAGAGTGCCTGCGTCTGGCTATGCTCTCGGAGTGTAACTCCCATGATTTAGTTAATCGTTATGAAACGAATAACTGTATGTTGAAGAGAGTGCCTGCGTCTGGCTATGCTCTCGGAGTGTAACTCCCATGATTTAGTTAATCGTTATGAAACGAATAACTGTATGTTGAAGAGAGTGCCTGCGTCTGGCTATGCTCTCGGAGTGTAACTCCCATGATTTAGTTAATCGTTATGAAACGAATAACTGTATGTTGAAGAGAGTGCCTGCGTCTGGCTATGCTCTCGGAGTGTAACTCCCATGATTTAGTTAATCGTTATGAAACGAATAACTGTATGTTGAAGAGAGTGCCTGCGTCTGGCTATGCTCTCGGAGTGTAACTCCCATGATTTAGTTAATCGTTATGAAACGAATAACTGTATGTTGAAGAGAGTGCCTGCGTCTGGCTATGCTCTCGGAGTGTAACTCCCATGATTTAGTTAATCGTTATGAAACGAATAACTGTATGTTGAAGAGAGTGCCTGCGTCTGGCTATGCTCTCGGAGTGTAACTCCCATGATTTAGTTAATCGTTATGAAACGAATAACTGTATGTAGAAGAGAGTGCCTGCGTCTGGCTATGCTCTCGGAGTGTAACTCCCATGATTTAGTTAATCGTTTTGAAACGAATAACTGTATGTTGAAGAGAGTGCCTGCGTCTGGCTATGCTCTCGGAGTGTAACTCCCATGATTTAGTTAATCGTTATGAAACGAATAACTGTATGTTGAAGAGAGTGCCTGCGTCTGGCTATGCTCTCGGAGTGTAACTCCCATGATTTAGTTAATCGTTATGAAACGAATAACTGTATGTAGAAGAGAGTGCCTGCGTCTGGCTATGCTCTCGGAGTGTAACTCCCATGATTTAGTTAATCGTTATGAAACGAATAACTGTATGTTGAAGAGAGTGCCTGCGTCTGGCTATGCTCTCGGAGTGTAACTCCCATGATTTAGTTAATCGTTATGAAACGAATAACTGTATGTTGAAGAGAGTGCCTGCGTCTGGCTATGCTCTCGGAGTGTAACTCCCATGATTTAGTTAATCGTTATGAAACGAATAACTGTATGTTGAAGAGAGTGCCTGCGTCTGGCTATGCTCTCGGAGTGTAACTCCCATGATTTAGTTAATCGTTATGAAACGAATAACTGTATGTTGAAGAGAGTGCCTGCGTCTGGCTATGCTCTCGGAGTGTAACTCCCATGATTTAGTTAATCGTTATGAAACGAATAACTGTATGTTGAAGAGAGTGCCTGCGTCTGGCTATGCTCTCGGAGTGTAACTCCCATGATTAGTTAATCGTTATGAAACGAATAACTGTATGTTGAAGAGAGTGCCTGCGTCTGGCTATGCTCTCGGAGTGTAACTCCCATGATTTAGTTAATCGTTATGAAACGAATAACTGTATGTTGAAGAGAGTGCCTGCGTCTGGCTATGCTCTCGGAGTGTAACTCCCATGATTTAGTTAATCGTTATGAAACGAATAACTGTATGTTGAAGAGAGTGCCTGCGTCTGGCTATGCTCTCGGAGTGTAACTCCCATGATTTAGTTAATCGTTATGAAACGAATAACTGTATGTTGAAGAGAGTGCCTGCGTCTGGCTATGCTCTCGGAGTGTAACTCCCATGATTTAGTTAATCGTTATGAAACGAATAACTGTATGTTGAAGAGAGTGCCTGCGTCTGGCTATGCTCTCGGAGTGTAACTCCCATGATTTAGTTAATCGTTATGAAACGAATAACTGTATGTTGAAGAGAGTGCCTGCGTCTGGCTATGCTCTCGGAGTGTAACTCCCATGATTTAGTTAATCGTTATGAAACGAATAACTGTATGTTGAAGAGAGTGCCTGCGTCTGGCTATGCTCTCGGAGTGTAACTCCCATGATTTAGTTAATCGTTATGAAACGAATAACTGTATGTTGAAGAGAGTGCCTGCGTCTGGCTATGCTCTCGGAGTGTAACTCCCATGATTTAGTTAATCGTTATGAAACGAATAACTGTATGTTGAAGAGAGTGCCTGCGTCTGGCTATGCTCTCGGAGTGTAACTCCCATGATTTAGTTAATCGTTATGAAACGAATAACTGTATGTAGAAGAGAGTGCCTGCGTCTGGCTATGCTCTCGGAGTGTAACTCCCATGATTTAGTTAATCGTTATGAAACGAATAACTGTATGTAGAAGAGAGTGCCTGCGTCTGGCTATGCTCTCGGAGTGTAACTCCCATGATTTAGTTAATCGTTATGAAACGAATAACTGTATGTAGAAGAGAGTGCCTGCGTCTGGCTATGCTCTCGGAGTGTAACTCCCATGATTTAGTTAATCGTTATGAAACGAATAACTGTATGTTGAAGAGAGTGCCTGCGTCTGGCTATGCTCTCGGAGTGTAACTCCCATGATATAGTTAATCGTTATGAAACGAATAACTGTATGTTGAAGAGAGTGCCTGCGTCTGGCTATGCTCTCGGAGTGTAACTCCATGATTTAGTTAATCGTTATGAAACGAATAACTGTATGTTGAAGAGAGTGCCTGCGTCTGGCTATGCTCTCGGAGTGTAACTCCCATGATTTAGTTAATCGTTATGAAACGAATAACTGTATGTAGAAGAGAGTGCCTGCGTCTGGCTATGCTCTCGGAGTGTAACTCCCATGATTTAGTTAATCGTTATGAAACGAATAACTGTATGTAGAAGAGAGTGCCTGCGTCTGGCTATGCTCTCGGAGTGTAACTCCCATGATTTAGTTATCGTTATGAAACGAATAACTGTATGTAGAAGAGAGTGCCTGCGTCTGGCTATGCTCTCGGAGTGTAACTCCCATGATTTAGTTAATCGTTATGAAACGAATAACTGTATGTTAGAAGAGAGTGCCTGCGTCTGGCTATGCTCTCGGAGTGTAACTCCCATGATTTAGTTAATCGTTATGAAACGAATAACTGTATGTTGAAGAGAGTGCCTGCGTCTGGCTATGCTCTCGGAGTGTAACTCCCATGATTTAGTTAATCGTTATGAAACGAATAACTGTATGTAGAAGAGAGTGCCTGCGTCTGGCTATGCTCTCGGAGTGTAACTCCCATGATTTAGTTAATCGTTATGA
Organism: Pieris brassicae; assembly: GCF_905147105.1. NCBI lineage: Eukaryota > Metazoa > Arthropoda > Insecta > Lepidoptera > Pieridae > Pieris > Pieris brassicae. The sequence goes on from NW_025575976.1 coordinate 26,887, forward strand.
AACGAATAACTGTATGTTGAAGAGAGTGCCTGCGTCTGGCTATGCTCTCGGAGTGTAACTCCCATGATTTAGTTAATCGTTATGAAACGAATAACTGTATGTAGAAGAGAGTGCCTGCGTCTGGCTATGCTCTCGGAGTGTAACTCCCATGATTTAGTTAATCGTTATGAAACGAATAACTGTATGTTGAAGAGAGGTGCCTGCGTCTGGCTATGCTCTCGGAGTGTAACTCCCATGATTTAGTTAATCGTTATGAAACGAATAACTGTATGTTTGAAGAGAGTGCCCTGCGTCTGGCTATGCTCTCGGAGTGTAACTCCCATGATTTAGTTAATC
>NW_025575977.1:0-27206 GCF_905147105.1 Pieris brassicae
TACACTCCGAGAGCATAGCCAGACGCAGGCACTCTCTTCAACATACAGTTATTCGTTTCATAACGATTAACTAAATCATGGGAGTTACACTCCGAGAGCATACATAGCCAGACGTAGGCACTCTCTTCTACATACAGTTATTCGTTTCATAACGATTAACTAAATCATGGGAGTTACACTCCGAGAGCATACATAGCCAGACGTAGGCACTCTCTTCAACATACAGTTATTCGTTTCATAACGATTAACTAAATCATGGGAGTTACACTCCGAGAGCATACATAGCCAGACGTAGGCACTCTCTTCTACATACAGTTATTCGTTTCATAACGATTAACTAAATCATGGGAGTTACACTCCGAGAGCATAGCCAGACGCAGGCACTCTCTTCAACATACAGTTATTCGTTTCATAACGATTAACTAAATCATGGGAGTTACACTCCGAGAGCATACATAGCCAGACGTAGGCACTCTCTTCTACATACAGTTATTCGTTTCATAACGATTAACTAAATCATGGGAGTTACACTCCGAGAGCATACATAGCCAGACGTAGGCACTCTCTTCAACATACAGTTATTCGTTTCATAACGATTAACTAAATCATGGGAGTTACACTCCGAGAGCATACATAGCCAGACGTAGGCACTCTCTTCTACATACAGTTATTCGTTTCATAACGATTAACTAAATCATGGGAGTTACACTCCGAGAGCATAGCCAGACGCAGGCACTCTTCTACATACAGTTATTCGTTTCATAACGATTAACTAAATCATGGGAGTTACACTCCGAGAGCATACATAGCCAGACGTAGGCACTCTCTTCTACATACAGTTATTCGTTTCATAACGATTAACTAAATCATGGGAGTTACACTCCGAGAGCATACATAGCCAGACGTAGGCACTCTCTTCTACATACAGTTATTCGTTTCATAACGATTAACTTAATCATGGGAGTTACACTCCGAGAGCATAGCCAGACGCAGGCACTCTCTTCAACATACAGTTATTCGTTTCATAACGATTAACTAAATCATGGGAGTTACACTCCGAGAGCATAGCCAGACGCAGGCACTCTCTTCAACATACAGTTATTCGTTTCATAACGATTAACTAAATCATGGGAGTTACACTCCGAGAGCATACATAGCCAGACGTAGGCACTCTCTTCTACATACAGTTATTCGTTTCATAACGATTAACTAAATCATGGGAGTTACACTCCGAGAGCATACATAGCCAGACGTAGGCACTCTCTTCTACATACAGTTATTCGTTTCATAACGATTAACTAAATCATGGGAGTTACACTCCGAGAGCATAGCCAGACGCAGGCACTTTCTTCAACATACAGTTATTCGTTTCATAACGATTAACTAAATCATGGGAGTTACACTCCGAGAGCATAGCCAGACGCAGGCACTCTCTTCTACATACAGTTATTCGTTTCATAACGATTAACTAAATCATGGGAGTTACACTCCGAGAGCATAGCCAGACGCAGGCACTCTCTTCAACATACAGTTATTCGTTTCATAACGATTAACTAAATCATGGGAGTTACACTCCGAGAGCATAGCCAGACGCAGGCACTCTCTTCTACATACAGTTATTCGTTTCATAACGATTAACTAAATCATGGGAATTACACTCCGAGAGCATAGCCAGACGCAGGCACTCTCTTCAACATACAGTTATTCGTTTCATAACGATTAACTAAATCATGGGAGTTACACTCCGAGAGCATACATAGCCAGACGTAGGCACTCTCTTCTACATACAGTTATTCGTTTCATAACGATTAACTAAATCATGGGAGTTACACTCCGAGAGCATAGCCAGACGCAGGCACTCTTCTACATACAGTTATTCGTTTCATAACGATTAACTAAATCATGGGAGTTACACTCCGAGAGCATACATAGCCAGACGTAGGCACTCTCTTCAACATACAGTTATTCGTTTCATAACGATTAACTAAATCATGGGAGTTACACTCCGAGAGCATACATAGCCAGACGTAGGCACTCTCTTCTACATACAGTTATTCGTTTCATAACGATTAACTAAATCATGGGAGTTACACTCCGAGAGCATACATAGCCAGACGTAGGCACTCTCTTCAACATACAGTTATTCGTTTCATAACGATTAACTTAATCATGGGAGTTACACTCCGAGAGCATAGCCAGACGCAGGCACTCTCTTCAACATACAGTTATTCGTTTCATAACGATTAACTAAATCATGGTAGTTACACTCCGAGAGCATAGCCAGACGCAGGCACTCTCTTCAACATACAGTTATTCGTTTCATAACGATTAACTAAATCATGGGAGTTACACTCCGAGAGCATACATAGCCAGACGTAGGCACTCTCTTCTACATACAGTTATTCGTTTCATAACGATTAACTAAATCATGGAGTTACACTCCGAGAGCATACATAGCCAGACGTAGGCACTCTCTTCAACATACAGTTATTCGTTTCATAACGATTAACTAAATCATGGGAGTTACACTCCGAGAGCATACATAGCCAGACGTAGGCACTCTCTTCAACATACAGTTATTCGTTTCATAACGATTAACTAAATCATGGGAGTTACACTCCGAGAGCATAGCCAGACGCAGGCACTCTCTTCAACATACAGTTATTCGTTTCATAACGATTAACTAAATCATGGGAGTTACACTCCGAGAGCATAGCCAGACGCAGGCACTCTCTTCAACATACAGTTATTCGTTTCATAACGATTAACTAAATCATGGGAGTTACACTCCGAGAGCATACATAGCCAGACGTAGGCACTCTCTTCTACATACAGTTATTCGTTTCATAACGATTAACTAAATCATGGGAGTTACACTCCGAGAGCATAGCCAGACGCAGGCACTCTCTTCAACATACAGTTATTCGTTTCATAACGATTAACTAAATCATGGGAGTTACACTCCGAGAGCATAGCCAGACGCAGGCACTCTCTTCAACATACAGTTTATTCGTTTCATAACGATTAACTAAATCATGGGAGTTACACTCCGAGAGCATACATAGCCAGACGTAGGCACTCTCTTCTACATACAGTTATTCGTTTCATAACGATTAACTAAATCATGGGAGTTACACTCCGAGAGCATTGCCAGACGCAGGCACTCTCTTCAACATACAGTTATTCGTTTCATAACGATTAACTAAATCATGGGAGTTACACTCCGAGAGCATAGCCAGACGCAGGCACTCTCTTCAACATACAGTTATTCGTTTCATAACGATTAACTAAATCATGGGAGTTACACTCCGAGAGCATACATAGCCAGACGTAGGCACTCTCTTCTACATACAGTTATTCGTTTCATAACGATTAACTAAATCATGGGAGTTACACTCCGAGAGCATAGCCAGACGCAGGCACTCTCTTCAACATACAGTTATTCGTTTCATAACGATTAACTAAATCATGGGAGTTACACTCCGAGAGCATACATAGCCAGACGTAGGCACTCTCTTCTACATACAGTTATTCGTTTCATAACGATTAACTAAATCATGGGAGTTACACTCCGAGAGCATACATAGCCAGACGTAGGCACTCTCTTCAACATACAGTTATTCGTTTCATAACGATTAACTAAATCATGGGAGTTACACTCCGAGAGCATACATAGCCAGACGTAGGCACTCTCTTCTACATACAGTTATTCGTTTCATAACGATTAACTAAATCATGGGAGTTACACTCCGAGAGCATAGCCAGCCGCAGGCACTCTTCTACATACAGTTATTCGTTTCATAACGATTAACTAAATCATGGGAGTTACACTCCGAGAGCATACATAGCCAGACGTAGGCACTCTCTTCAACATACAGTTATTCGTTTCATAACGATTAACTAAATCATGGGAGTTACACTCCGAGAGCATACATAGCCAGACGTAGGCACTCTCTTCTACATACAGTTATTCGTTTCATAACGATTAACTTAATCATGGGAGTTACACTCCGAGAGCATAGCCAGACGCAGGCACTCTCTTCAACATACAGTTATTCGTTTCATAACGATTAACTAAATCATGGTAGTTACACTCCGAGAGCATAGCCAGACGCAGGCACTCTCTTCAACATACAGTTATTCGTTTCATAACGATTAACTAAATCATGGGAGTTACACTCCGAGAGCATAGCCAGACGCAGGCACTCTCTTCAACATACAGTTATTCGTTTCATAACGATTAACTAAATCATGGTAGTTACACTCCGAGAGCATAGCCAGACGCAGGCACTCTCTTCAACATACAGTTATTCGTTTCATAACGATTAACTAAATCATGGGAGTTACACTCCGAGAGCATACATAGCCAGACGTAGGCACTCTCTTCTACATACAGTTATTCGTTTCATAACGATTAACTAAATCATGGGAGTTACACTCCGAGAGCATACATAGCCAGACGTAGGCACTCTCTTCAACATACAGTTATTCGTTTCATAACGATTAACTAAATCATGGGAGTTACACTCCGAGAGCATACATAGCCAGACGTAGGCACTCTCTTCAACATACAGTTATTCGTTTCATAACGATTAACTAAATCATGGGAGTTACACTCCGAGAGCATAGCCAGACGCAGGCACTCTCTTCAACATACAGTTATTCGTTTCATAACGATTAACTAAATCATGGGAGTTACACTCCGAGAGCATAGCCAGACGCAGGCACTCTCTTCAACATACAGTTATTCGTTTCATAACGATTAACTAAATCATGGGAGTTACACTCCGAGAGCATACATAGCCAGACGTAGGCACTCTCTTCTACATACAGTTATTCGTTTCATAACGATTAACTAAATCATGGGAGTTACACTCCGAGAGCATAGCCAGACGCAGGCACTCTCTTCAACATACAGTTATTCGTTTCATAACGATTAACTAAATCATGGGAGTTACACTCCGAGAGCATAGCCAGACGCAGGCACTCTCTTCAACATACAGTTATTCGTTTCATAACGATTAACTAAATCATGGGAGTTACACTCCGAGAGCATACATAGCCAGACGTAGGCACTCTCTTCTACATACAGTTATTCGTTTCATAACGATTAACTAAATCATGGGAGTTACACTCCGAGAGCATTGCCAGACGCAGGCACTCTCTTCAACATACAGTTATTCGTTTCATAACGATTAACTAAATCATGGGAGTTACACTCCGAGAGCATAGCCAGACGCAGGCACTCTCTTCAACATACAGTTATTCGTTTCATAACGATTAACTATATCATGGGAGTTACACTCCGAGAGCATACATAGCCAGACGTAGGCACTCTCTTCTACATACAGTTATTCGTTTCATAACGATTAACTAAATCATGGGAGTTACACTCCGAGAGCATAGCCAGACGCAGGCACTCTCTTCAACATACAGTTATTCGTTTCATAACGATTAACTAAATCATGGGAGTTACACTCCGAGAGCATACATAGCCAGACGTAGGCACTCTCTTCTACATACAGTTATTCGTTTCATAACGATTAACTAAATCATGGGAGTTACACTCCGAGAGCATACATAGCCAGACGTAGGCACTCTCTTCAACATACAGTTATTCGTTTCATAACGATTAACTAAATCATGGGAGTTACACTCCGAGAGCATACATAGCCAGACGTAGGCACTCTCTTCTACATACAGTTATTCGTTTCATAACGATTAACTAAATCATGGGAGTTACACTCCGAGAGCATAGCCAGACGCAGGCACTCTTCTACATACAGTTATTCGTTTCATAACGATTAACTAAATCATGGGAGTTACACTCCGAGAGCATACATAGCCAGACGTAGGCACTCTCTTCAACATACAGTTATTCGTTTCATAACGATTAACTAAATCATGGGAGTTACACTCCGAGAGCATACATAGCCAGACGTAGGCACTCTCTTCTACATACAGTTATTCGTTTCATAACGATTAACTTAATCATGGGAGTTACACTCCGAGAGCATAGCCAGACGCAGGCACTCTCTTCAACATACAGTTATTCGTTTCATAACGATTAACTAAATCATGGTAGTTACACTCCGAGAGCATAGCCAGACGCAGGCACTCTCTTCAACATACAGTTATTCGTTTCATAACGATTAACTAAATCATGGGAGTTACACTCCGAGAGCATAGCCAGACGCAGGCACTCTCTTCAACATACAGTTATTCGTTTCATAACGATTAACTAAATCATGGGAGTTACACTCCGAGAGCATACATAGCCAGACGTAGGCACTCTTTCTACATACAGTTATTCGTTTCATAACGATTAACTAAATCATGGGAGTTACACTCCGAGAGCATACATAGCCAGACGTAGGCACTCTCTTCTACATACAGTTATTCGTTTCATAACGATTAACTAAATCATGGGAGTTACACCCCGAGAGCATACATAGCCAGACGTAGGCACTCTCTTCAACATACAGTTATTCGTTTCATAACGATTAACTTAATCATGGGAGTTACACTCCGAGAGCATAGCCAGACGCAGGCACTCTCTTCAACATACAGTTATTCGTTTCATAACGATTAACTAAATCATGGTAGTTACACTCCGAGAGCATAGCCAGACGCAGGCACTCTCTTCAACATACAGTTATTCGTTTCATAACGATTAACTAAATCATGGGAGTTACACTCCGAGAGCATACATAGCCAGACGTAGGCACTCTCTTCTACATACAGTTATTCGTTTCATAACGATTAACTAAATCATGGGAGTTACACTCCGAGAGCATACATAGCCAGACGTAGGCACTCTCTTCAACATACAGTTATTCGTTTCATAACGATTAACTAAATCATGGGAGTTACACTCCGAGAGCATACATAGCCAGACGTAGGCACTCTCTTCAACATACAGTTATTCGTTTCATAACGATTAACTAAATCATGGGAGTTACACTCCGAGAGCATAGCCAGACGCAGGCACTCTCTTCAACATACAGTTATTCGTTTCATAACGATTAACTAAATCATGGGAGTTACACTCCGAGAGCATAGCCAGACGCAGGCACTCTCTTCAACATACAGTTATTCGTTTCATAACGATTAACTAAATCATGGGAGTTACACTCCGAGAGCATACATAGCCAGACGTAGGCACTCTCTTCTACATACAGTTATTCGTTTCATAACGATTAACTAAATCATGGGAGTTACACTCCGAGAGCATAGCCAGACGCAGGCACTCTCTTAGACATACAGTTATTCGTTTCATAACGATTAACTAAATCATGGGAGTTACACTCCGAGAGCATAGCCAGACGCAGGCACTCTCTTCAACATACAGTTATTCGTTTCATAACGATTAACTAAATCATGGGAGTTACACTCCGAGAGCATACATAGCCAGACGTAGGCACTCTCTTCTACATACAGTTATTCGTTTCATAACGATTAACTAAATCATGGGAGTTACACTCCGAGAGCATTGCCAGACGCAGGCACTCTCTTCAACATACAGTTATTCGTTTCATAACGATTAACTAAATCATGGGAGTTACACTCCGAGAGCATAGCCAGACGCAGGCACTCTCTTCAACATACAGTTATTCGTTTCATAACGATTAACTAAATCATGGGAGTTACACTCCGAGAGCATACATAGCCAGACGTAGGCACTCTCTTCTACATACAGTTATTCGTTTCATAACGATTAACTAAATCATGGGAGTTACACTCCGAGAGCATAGCCAGACGCAGGCACTCTCTTCAACATACAGTTATTCGTTTCATAACGATTAACTAAATCATGGGAGTTACACTCCGAGAGCATACATAGCCAGACGTAGGCACTCTCTTCTACATACAGTTATTCGTTTCATAACGATTAACTAAATCATGGGAGTTACACTCCGAGAGCATACATAGCCAGACGTAGGCACTCTCTTCAACATACAGTTATTCGTTTCATAACGATTAACTAAATCATGGGAGTTACACTCCGAGAGCATAGCCAGACGCAGGCACTCTCTTCAACATACAGTTATTCGTTTCATAACGATTAACTAAATCATGGGAGTTACACTCCGAGAGCATACATAGCCAGACGTAGGCACTCTCTTCTACATACAGTTATTCGTTTCATAACGATTAACTAAATCATGGGAGTTACACTCCGAGAGCATACATAGCCAGACGTAGGCACTCTCTTCAACATACAGTTATTCGTTTCATAACGATTAACTAAATCATGGGAGTTACACTCCGAGAGCATACATAGCCAGACGTAGGCACTCTCTTCAACATACAGTTATTCGTTTCATAACGATTAACTAAATCATGGGAGTTACACTCCGAGAGCATAGCCAGACGCAGGCACTCTCTTCAACATACAGTTATTCGTTTCATAACGATTAACTAAATCATGGGAGTTACACTCCGAGAGCATAGCCAGACGCAGGCACTCTCTTCAACATACAGTTATTCGTTTCATAACGATTAACTAAATCATGGGAGTTACACTCCGAGAGCATAGCCAGACGCAGGCACTCTCTTCAACATACAGTTATTCGTTTCATAACGATTAACTAAATCATGGGAGTTACACTCCGAGAGCATAGCCAGACGCAGGCACTCTCTTCAACATACAGTTATTCGTTTCATAACGATTAACTAAATCATGGGAGTTACACTCCGAGAGCATAGCCAGACGCAGGCACTCTCTTCAACATACAGTTATTCGTTTCATAACGATTAACTAAATCATGGGAGTTACACTCCGAGAGCATAGCCAGACGCAGGCACTCTCTTCAACATACAGTTATTCGTTTCATAACGATTAACTAAATCATGGGAGTTACACTCCGAGAGCATAGCCAGACGCAGGCACTCTTTTCTACATACAGTTATTCGTTTCATAACGATTAACTAAATCATGGGAGTTACACTACGAGAGCATAGCCAGACGCAGGCACTCTCTTCAACATACAGTTATTCGTTTCATAACGATTAACTAAATCATGGGAGTTACACTCCGAGAGCATAGCCAGACGCAGGCACTCTCTTCAACATACAGTTATTCGTTTCATAACGATTAACTAAATCATGGGAGTTACACTCCGAGAGCATAGCCAGACGCAGGCACTCTCTTCAACATACAGTTATTCGTTTCATAACGATTAACTAAATCATGGGAGTTACACTCCGAGAGCATAGCCAGACGCAGGCACTCTCTTCAACATACAGTTATTCGTTTCATAACGATTAACTAAATCATGGGAGTTACACTCCGAGAGCATAGCCAGACGCAGGCACTCTCTTCTACATACAGTTATTCGTTTCATAACGATTAACTAAATCATGGGAGTTACACTCCGAGAGCATAGCCAGACGCAGGCACTCTCTTCAACATACAGTTATTCGTTTCATAACGATTAACTAAATCATGGGAGTTACACTCCGAGAGCATAGCCAGACGCAGGCACTCTCTTCAACATACAGTTATTCGTTTCATAACGATTAACTAAATCATGGGAGTTACACTCCGAGAGCATAGCCAGACGCAGGCACTCTCTTCAACATACAGTTATTCGTTTCATAACGATTAACTAAATCATGGGAGTTACACTCCGAGAGCATAGCCAGACGCAGGCACTCTCTTCTACATACAGTTATTCGTTTCATAACGATTAACTAAATCATGGGAGTTACACTCCGAGAGCATAGCCAGACGCAGGCACTCTCTTCAACATACAGTTATTCGTTTCATAACGATTAACTAAATCATGGGAGTTACACTCCGAGAGCATACATAGCCAGACGTAGGCACTCTCTTCTACATACAGTTATTCGTTTCATAACGATTAACTAAATCATGGGAGTTACACTCCGAGAGCATAGCCAGACGCAGGCACTTTCTTCAACATACAGTTATTCGTTTCATAACGATTAACTAAATCATGGGAGTTACACTCCGAGAGCATAGCCAGACGCAGGCACTCTCTTCAACATACAGTTATTCGTTTCATAACGATTAACTAAATCATGGGAGTTACACTCCGAGAGCATAGCCAGACGCAGGCACTCTCTTTAACATACAGTTATTCGTTTCATAACGATTAACTAAATCATGGGAGTTACACTCCGAGAGCATAGCCAGACGCAGGCACTCTCTTCAACATACAGTTATTCGTTTCATAACGATTAACTAAATCATGGGAGTTACACTCCGAGAGCATAGCCAGACGCAGGCACTCTCTTCAACATACAGTTATTCGTTTCATAACGATTAACTAAATCATGGGAGTTACACTCCGAGAGCATAGCCAGACGCAGGCACTCTCTTCAACATACAGTTATTCGTTTCATAACGATTAACTAAATCATGGGAGTTACACTCCGAGAGCATAGCCAGACGCAGGCACTCTCTTCAACATACAGTTATTCGTTTCATAACGATTAACTAAATCATGGGAGTTACACTCCGAGAGCATAGCCAGACGCAGGCACTCTTTTCTACATACAGTTATTCGTTTCATAACGATTAACTAAATCATGGGAGTTACACTCCGAGAGCATAGCCAGACGCAGGCACTCTCTTCAACATACAGTTATTCGTTTCATAACGATTAACTAAATCATGGGAGTTACACTCCGAGAGCATAGCCAGACGCAGGCACTCTCTTCAACATACAGTTATTCGTTTCATAACGATTAACTAAATCATGGGAGTTACACTCCGAGAGCATAGCCAGACGCAGGCACTCTCTTCAACATACAGTTATTCGTTTCATAACGATTAACTAAATCATGGGAGTTACACTCCGAGAGCATAGCCAGCCGCAGGCACTCTCTTCAACATACAGTTATTCGTTTCATAACGATTAACTAAATCATGGGAGTTACACTCCGAGAGCATAGCCAGACGCAGGCACTCTCTTCTACATACAGTTATTCGTTTCATAACGATTAACTAAATCATGGGAGTTACACTCCGAGAGCATAGCCAGACGCAGGCACTCTCTTCAACATACAGTTATTCGTTTCATAACGATTAACTAAATCATGGGAGTTACACTCCGAGAGCATAGCCAGACGCAGGCACTCTCTTCAACATACAGTTATTCGTTTCATAACGATTAACTAAATCATGGGAGTTACACTCCGAGAGCATAGCCAGACGCAGGCACTCTCTTCAACATACAGTTATTCGTTTCATAACGATTAACTAAATCATGGGAGTTACACTCCGAGAGCATAGCCAGACGCAGGCACTCTCTTCTACATACAGTTATTCGTTTCATAACGATTAACTAAATCATGGGAGTTACACTCCGAGAGCATAGCCAGACGCAGGCACTCTCTTCAACATACAGTTATTCGTTTCATAACGATTAACTAAATCATGGGAGTTACACTCCGAGAGCATACATAGCCAGACGTAGGCACTCTCTTCTACATACAGTTATTCGTTTCATAACGATTAACTAAATCATGGGAGTTACACTCCGAGAGCATACATAGCCAGACGTAGGCACTCTCTTCAACATACAGTTATTCGTTTCATAACGATTAACTAAATCATGGGAGTTACACTCCGAGAGCATACATAGCCAGACGTAGGCACTCTCTTCAACATACAGTTATTCGTTTCATAACGATTAACTAAATCATGGGAGTTACACTCCGAGAGCATAGCCAGACGCAGGCACTCTCTTCAACATACAGTTATTCGTTTCATAACGATTAACTAAATCATGGGAGTTACACTCCGAGAGCATAGCCAGACGCAGGCACTCTCTTCAACATACAGTTATTCGTTTCATAACGATTAACTAAATCATGGGAGTTACACTCCGAGAGCATACATAGCCAGACGTAGGCACTCTCTTCTACATACAGTTATTCGTTTCATAACGATTAACTAAATCATGGGAGTTACACTCCGAGAGCATAGCCAGACGCAGGCACTCTCTTCAACATACAGTTATTCGTTTCATAACGATTAACTAAATCATGGGAGTTACACTCCGAGAGCATAGCCAGACGCAGGCACTCTCTTCAACATACAGTTATTCGTTTCATAACGATTAACTAAATCATGGGAGTTACACTCCGAGAGCATACATAGCCAGACGTAGGCACTCTCTTCTACATACAGTTATTCGTTTCATAACGATTAACTAAATCATGGGAGTTACACTCCGAGAGCATTGCCAGACGCAGGCACTCTCTTCAACATACAGTTATTCGTTTCATAACGATTAACTAAATCATGGGAGTTACACTCCGAGAGCATAGCCAGACGCAGGCACTCTCTTCAACATACAGTTATTCGTTTCATAACGATTAACTAAATCATGGGAGTTACACTCCGAGAGCATACATAGCCAGACGTAGGCACTCTCTTCTACATACAGTTATTCGTTTCATAACGATTAACTAAATCATGGGAGTTACACTCCGAGAGCATAGCCAGACGCAGGCACTCTCTTCAACATACAGTTATTCGTTTCATAACGATTAACTAAATCATGGGAGTTACACTCCGAGAGCATACATAGCCAGACGTAGGCACTCTCTTCTACATACAGTTATTCGTTTCATAACGATTAACTAAATCATGGGAGTTACACTCCGAGAGCATACATAGCCAGACGTAGGCACTCTCTTCAACATACAGTTATTCGTTTCATAACGATTAACTAAATCATGGGAGTTACACTCCGAGAGCATACATAGCCAGACGTAGGCACTCTCTTCTACATACAGTTATTCGTTTCATAACGATTAACTAAATCATGGGAGTTACACTCCGAGAGCATAGCCAGACGCAGGCACTCTTCTACATACAGTTATTCGTTTCATAACGATTAACTAAATCATGGGAGTTACACTCCGAGAGCATACATAGCCAGACGTAGGCACTCTCTTCAACATACAGTTATTCGTTTCATAACGATTAACTAAATCATGGGAGTTACACTCCGAGAGCATACATAGCCAGACGTAGGCACTCTCTTCTACATACAGTTATTCGTTTCATAACGATTAACTTAATCATGGGAGTTACACTCCGAGAGCATAGCCAGACGCAGGCACTCTCTTCAACATACAGTTATTCGTTTCATAACGATTAACTAAATCATGGGAGTTACACTCCGAGAGCATAGCCAGACGCAGGCACTCTCTTCAACATACAGTTATTCGTTTCATAACGATTAACTAAATCATGGGAGTTACACTCCGAGAGCATAGCCAGACGCAGGCACTCTCTTCAACATACAGTTATTCGTTTCATAACGATTAACTAAATCATGGGAGTTACACTCCGAGAGCATACATAGCCAGACGTAGGCACTCTTTCTACATACAGTTATTCGTTTCATAACGATTAACTAAATCATGGGAGTTACACTCCGAGAGCATACATAGCCAGACGTAGGCACTCTCTTCTACATACAGTTATTCGTTTCATAACGATTAACTAAATCATGGGAGTTACACTCCGAGAGCATACATAGCCAGACGTAGGCACTCTCTTCAACATACAGTTATTCGTTTCATAACGATTAACTTAATCATGGGAGTTACACTCCGAGAGCATAGCCAGACGCAGGCACTCTCTTCAACATACAGTTATTCGTTTCATAACGATTAACTAAATCATGGTAGTTACACTCCGAGAGCATAGCCAGACGCAGGCACTCTCTTCAACATACAGTTATTCGTTTCATAACGATTAACTAAATCATGGGAGTTACACTCCGAGAGCATACATAGCCAGACGTAGGCACTCTCTTCTACATACAGTTATTCGTTTCATAACGATTAACTAAATCATGGGAGTTACACTCCGAGAGCATACATAGCCAGACGTAGGCACTCTCTTCAACATACAGTTATTCGTTTCATAACGATTAACTAAATCATGGGAGTTACACTCCGAGAGCATACATAGCCAGACGTAGGCACTCTCTTCAACATACAGTTATTCGTTTCATAACGATTAACTAAATCATGGGAGTTACACTCCGAGAGCATAGCCAGACGCAGGCACTCTCTTCAACATACAGTTATTCGTTTCATAACGATTAACTAAATCATGGGAGTTACACTCCGAGAGCATAGCCAGACGCAGGCACTCTCTTCAACATACAGTTATTCGTTTCATAACGATTAACTAAATCATGGGAGTTACACTCCGAGAGCATACATAGCCAGACGTAGGCACTCTCTTCTACATACAGTTATTCGTTTCATAACGATTAACTAAATCATGGGAGTTACACTCCGAGAGCATAGCCAGACGCAGGCACTCTCTTCAACATACAGTTATTCGTTTCATAACGATTAACTAAATCATGGGAGTTACACTCCGAGAGCATAGCCAGACGCAGGCACTCTCTTCAACATACAGTTATTCGTTTCATAACGATTAACTAAATCATGGGAGTTACACTCCGAGAGCATACATAGCCAGACGTAGGCACTCTCTTCTACATACAGTTATTCGTTTCATAACGATTAACTAAATCATGGGAGTTACACTCCGAGAGCATTGCCAGACGCAGGCACTCTCTTCAACATACAGTTATTCGTTTCATAACGATTAACTAAATCATGGGAGTTACACTCCGAGAGCATAGCCAGACGCAGGCACTCTCTTCAACATACAGTTATTCGTTTCATAACGATTAACTAAATCATGGGAGTTACACTCCGAGAGCATACATAGCCAGACGTAGGCACTCTCTTCTACATACAGTTATTCGTTTCATAACGATTAACTAAATCATGGGAGTTACACTCCGAGAGCATAGCCAGACGCAGGCACTCTCTTCAACATACAGTTATTCGTTTCATAACGATTAACTAAATCATGGGAGTTACACTCCGAGAGCATACATAGCCAGACGTAGGCACTCTCTTCTACATACAGTTATTCGTTTCATAACGATTAACTAAATCATGGGAGTTACACTCCGAGAGCATACATAGCCAGACGTAGGCACTCTCTTCAACATACAGTTATTCGTTTCATAACGATTAACTAAATCATGGGAGTTACACTCCGAGAGCATAGCCAGACGCAGGCACTCTCTTCAACATACAGTTATTCGTTTCATAACGATTAACTAAATCATGGGAGTTACACTCCGAGAGCATACATAGCCAGACGTAGGCACTCTCTTCTACATACAGTTATTCGTTTCATAACGATTAACTAAATCATGGGAGTTACACTCCGAGAGCATACATAGCCAGACGTAGGCACTCTCTTCAACATACAGTTATTCGTTTCATAACGATTAACTAAATCATGGGAGTTACACTCCGAGAGCATACATAGCCAGACGTAGGCACTCTCTTCAACATACAGTTATTCGTTTCATAACGATTAACTAAATCATGGGAGTTACACTCCGAGAGCATAGCCAGACGCAGGCACTCTCTTCAACATACAGTTATTCGTTTCATAACGATTAACTAAATCATGGGAGTTACACTCCGAGAGCATAGCCAGACGCAGGCACTCTCTTCAACATACAGTTATTCGTTTCATAACGATTAACTAAATCATGGGAGTTACACTCCGAGAGCATAGCCAGACGCAGGCACTCTCTTCAACATACAGTTATTCGTTTCATAACGATTAACTAAATCATGGGAGTTACACTCCGAGAGCATAGCCAGACGCAGGCACTCTCTTCAACATACAGTTATTCGTTTCATAACGATTAACTAAATCATGGGAGTTACACTCCGAGAGCATAGCCAGACGCAGGCACTCTCTTCAACATACAGTTATTCGTTTCATAACGATTAACTAAATCATGGGAGTTACACTCCGAGAGCATAGCCAGACGCAGGCACTCTCTTCAACATACAGTTATTCGTTTCATAACGATTAACTAAATCATGGGAGTTACACTCCGAGAGCATAGCCAGACGCAGGCACTCTTTTCTACATACAGTTATTCGTTTCATAACGATTAACTAAATCATGGGAGTTACACTACGAGAGCATAGCCAGACGCAGGCACTCTCTTCAACATACAGTTATTCGTTTCATAACGATTAACTAAATCATGGGAGTTACACTCCGAGAGCATAGCCAGACGCAGGCACTCTCTTCAACATACAGTTATTCGGTTCATAACGATTAACTAAATCATGGGAGTTACACTCCGAGAGCATAGCCAGACGCAGGCACTCTCTTCAACATACAGTTATTCGTTTCATAACGATTAACTAAATCATGGGAGTTACACTCCGAGAGCATAGCCAGACGCAGGCACTCTCTTCAACATACAGTTATTCGTTTCATAACGATTAACTAAATCATGGGAGTTACACTCCGAGAGCATAGCCAGACGCAGGCACTCTCTTCTACATACAGTTATTCGTTTCATAACGATTAACTAAATCATGGGAGTTACACTCCGAGAGCATAGCCAGACGCAGGCACTCTCTTCAACATACAGTTATTCGTTTCATAACGATTAACTAAATCATGGGAGTTACACTCCGAGAGCATACATAGCCAGACGTAGGCACTCTCTTCTACATACAGTTATTCGTTTCATAACGATTAACTAAATCATGGGAGTTACACTCCGAGAGCATAGCCAGACGCAGGCACTTTCTTCAACATACAGTTATTCGTTTCATAACGATTAACTAAATCATGGGAGTTACACTCCGAGAGCATAGCCAGACGCAGGCACTCTCTTCAACATACAGTTATTCGTTTCATAACGATTAACTAAATCATGGGAGTTACACTCCGAGAGCATAGCCAGACGCAGGCACTCTCTTTAACATACAGTTATTCGTTTCATAACGATTAACTAAATCATGGGAGTTACACTCCGAGAGCATAGCCAGACGCAGGCACTCTCTTCAACATACAGTTATTCGTTTCATAACGATTAACTAAATCATGGGAGTTACACTCCGAGAGCATAGCCAGACGCAGGCACTCTCTTCAACATACAGTTATTCGTTTCATAACGATTAACTAAATCATGGGAGTTACACTCCGAGAGCATAGCCAGACGCAGGCACTCTCTTCAACATACAGTTATTCGTTTCATAACGATTAACTAAATCATGGGAGTTACACTCCGAGAGCATAGCCAGACGCAGGCACTCTCTTCAACATACAGTTATTCGTTTCATAACGATTAACTAAATCATGGGAGTTACACTCCGAGAGCATAGCCAGACGCAGGCACTCTTTTCTACATACAGTTATTCGTTTCATAACGATTAACTAAATCATGGGAGTTACACTCCGAGAGCATAGCCAGACGCAGGCACTCTCTTCAACATACAGTTATTCGTTTCATAACGATTAACTAAATCATGGGAGTTACACTCCGAGAGCATAGCCAGACGCAGGCACTCTCTTCAACATACAGTTATTCGTTTCATAACGATTAACTAAATCATGGGAGTTACACTCCGAGAGCATAGCCAGACGCAGGCACTCTCTTCAACATACAGTTATTCGTTTCATAACGATTAACTAAATCATGGGAGTTACACTCCGAGAGCATAGCCAGACGCAGGCACTCTCTTCAACATACAGTTATTCGTTTCATAACGATTAACTAAATCATGGGAGTTACACTCCGAGAGCATAGCCAGACGCAGGCACTCTCTTCAACATACAGTTATTCGTTTCATAACGATTAACTAAATCATGGGAGTTACACTCCGAGAGCATAGCCAGACGCAGGCACTCTCTTCAACATACAGTTATTCGTTTCATAACGATTAACTAAATCATGGGAGTTACACTCCGAGAGCATTGCCAGACGCAGGCACTCTCTTCAACATACAGTTATTCGTTTCATAACGATTAACTAAATCATGGGAGTTACACTCCGAGAGCATAGCCAGACGCAGGCACTCTCTTCAACATACAGTTATTCGTTTCATAACGATTAACTAAATCATGGGAGTTACACTCCGAGAGCATACATAGCCAGACGTAGGCACTCTCTTCTACATACAGTTAATCGTTTCATAACGATTAACTAAATCATGGGAGTTACACTCCGAGAGCATAGCCAGACGCAGGCACTCTCTTCAACATACAGTTATTCGTTTCATAACGATTAACTAAATCATGGGAGTTACACTCCGAGAGCATACATAGCCAGACGTAGGCACTCTCTTCTACATACAGTTATTCGTTTCATAACGATTAACTAAATCATGGGAGTTACACTCCGAGAGCATACATAGCCAGACGTAGGCACTCTCTTCAACATACAGTTATTCGTTTCATAACGATTAACTAAATCATGGGAGTTACACTCCGAGAGCATAGCCAGACGCAGGCACTCTCTTCTACATACAGTTATTCGTTTCATAACGATTAACTAAATCATGGGAGTTACACTCCGAGAGCATAGCCAGACGCAGGCACTCTCTTCAACATACAGTTATTCGTTTCATAACGATTAACTAAATCATGGGAGTTACACTCCGAGAGCATAGCCAGACGCAGGCACTCTCTTCAACATACAGTTATTCGTTTCATAACGATTAACTAAATCATGGGAGTTACACTCCGAGAGCATAGCCAGACGCAGGCACTCTCTTCAACATACAGTTATTCGTTTCATAACGATTAACTAAATCATGGGAGTTACACTCCGAGAGCATAGCCAGACGCAGGCACTCTCTTCAACATACAGTTATTCGTTTCATAACGATTAACTAAATCATGGGAGTTACACTCCGAGAGCATAGCCAGACGCAGGCACTCTCTTCTACATACAGTTATTCGTTTCATAACGATTAACTAAATCATGGGAGTTACACTCCGAGAGCATAGCCAGACGCAGGCACTCTCTTCAACATACAGTTATTCGTTTCATAACGATTAACTAAATCATGGGAGTTACACTCCGAGAGCATAGCCAGACGCAGGCACTCTCTTCAACATACAGTTATTCGTTTCATAACGATTAACTAAATCATGGGAGTTACACTCCGAGAGCATACATAGCCAGACGTAGGCACTCTCTTCTACATACAGTTATTCGTTTCATAACGATTAACTAAATCATGGGAGTTACACTCCGAGAGCATTGCCAGACGCAGGCACTCTCTTCAACATACAGTTATTCGTTTCATAACGATTAACTAAATCATGGGAGTTACACTCCGAGAGCATAGCCAGACGCAGGCACTCTCTTCAACATACAGTTATTCGTTTCATAACGATTAACTAAATCATGGGAGTTACACTCCGAGAGCATACATAGCCAGACGTAGGCACTCTCTTCTACATACAGTTATTCGTTTCATAACGATTAACTAAATCATGGGAGTTACACTCCGAGAGCATAGCCAGACGCAGGCACTGTCTTCAACATACAGTTATTCGTTTCATAACGATTAACTAAATCATGGGAGTTACACTCCGAGAGCATACATAGCCAGACGTAGGCACTCTCTTCTACATACAGTTATTCGTTTCATAACGATTAACTAAATCATGGGAGTTACACTCCGAGAGCATACATAGCCAGACGTAGGCACTCTCTTCAACATACAGTTATTCGTTTCATAACGATTAACTAAATCATGGGAGTTACACTCCGAGAGCATAGCCAGACGCAGGCACTCTCTTCAACATACAGTTATTCGTTTCATAACGATTAACTAAATCATGGGAGTTACACTCCGAGAGCATACATAGCCAGACGTAGGCACTCTCTTCTACATACAGTTATTCGTTTCATAACGATTAACTAAATCATGGGAGTTACACTCCGAGAGCATACATAGCCAGACGTAGGCACTCTCTTCAACATACAGTTATTCGTTTCATAACGATTAACTAAATCATGGGAGTTACACTCCGAGAGCATACATAGCCAGACGTAGGCACTCTCTTCAACATACAGTTATTCGTTTCATAACGATTAACTAAATCATGGGAGTTACACTCCGAGAGCATAGCCAGACGCAGGCACTCTCTTCAACATACAGTTATTCGTTTCATAACGATTAACTAAATCATGGGAGTTACACTCCGAGAGCATAGCCAGACGCAGGCACTCTCTTCAACATACAGTTATTCGTTTCATAACGATTAACTAAATCATGGGAGTTACACTCCGAGAGCATAGCCAGACGCAGGCACTCTCTTCAACATACAGTTATTCGTTTCATAACGATTAACTAAATCATGGGAGTTACACTCCGAGAGCATAGCCAGACGCAGGCACTCTCTTCAACATACAGTTATTCGTTTCATAACGATTAACTAAATCATGGGAGTTACACTCCGAGAGCATAGCCAGACGCAGGCACTCTCTTCAACATACAGTTATTCGTTTCATAACGATTAACTAAATCATGGGAGTTACACTCCGAGAGCATAGCCAGACGCAGGCACTCTCTTCAACATACAGTTATTCGTTTCATAACGATTAACTAAATCATGGGAGTTACACTCCGAGAGCATAGCCAGACGCAGGCACTCTCTTCTACATACAGTTATTCGTTTCATAACGATTAACTAAATCATGGGAGTTACACTCCGAGAGCATAGCCAGACGCAGGCACTCTCTTCAACATACAGTTATTCGTTTCATAACGATTAACTAAATCATGGGAGTTACACTCCGAGAGCATACATAGCCAGACGTAGGCACTCTCTTCTACATACAGTTAATCGTTTCATAACGATTAACTAAATCATGGGAGTTACACTCCGAGAGCATACATAGCCAGACGTAGGCACTCTCTTCTACATACAGTTATTCGTTTCATAACGATTAACTAAATCATGGGAGTTACACTCCGAGAGCATAGCCAGACGCAGGCACTCTCTTCAACATACAGTTATTCGTTTCATAACGATTAACTAAATCATGGGAGTTACACTCCGAGAGCATACATAGCCAGACGTAGGCACTCTCTTCTACATACAGTTATTCGTTTCATAACGATTAACTAAATCATGGGAGTTACACTCCGAGAGCATAGCCAGACGCAGGCACTCTCTTCAACATACAGTTATTCGTTTCATAACGATTAACTAAATCATGGGAGTTACACTCCGAGAGCATAGCCAGACGCAGGCACTCTTTTCTACATACAGTTATTCGTTTCATAACGATTAACTAAATCATGGGAGTTACACTCCGAGAGCATAGCCAGACGCAGGCACTCTCTTCAACATACAGTTATTCGTTTCATAACGATTAACTAAATCATGGGAGTTACACTCCGAGAGCATAGCCAGACGCAGGCACTCTCTTCAACATACAGTTATTCGTTTCATAACGATTAACTAAATCATCGGAGTTACACTCCGAGAGCATAGCCAGACGCAGGCACTCTCTTCAACATACAGTTATTCGTTTCATAACGATTAACTAAATCATGGGAGTTACACTCCGAGAGCATAGCCAGACGCAGGCACTCTCTTCAACATACAGTTATTCGTTTCATAACGATTAACTAAATCATGGGAGTTACACTCCGAGAGCATAGCCAGACGCAGGCACTCTCTTCTACATACAGTTATTCGTTTCATAACGATTAACTAAATCATGGGAGTTACACTCCGAGAGCATAGCCAGACGCAGGCACTCTCTTCAACATACAGTTATTCGTTTCATAACGATTAACTAAATCATGGGAGTTACACTCCGAGAGCATAGCCAGACGCAGGCACTCTCTTCAACATACAGTTATTCGTTTCATAACGATTAACTAAATCATGGGAGTTACACTCCGAGAGCATAGCCAGACGCAGGCACTCTCTTCAACATACAGTTATTCGTTTCATAACGATTAACTAAATCATGGGAGTTACACTCCGAGAGCATACATAGCCAGACGTAGGCACTCTCTTCTACATACAGTTATTCGTTTCATAACGATTAACTAAATCATGGGAGTTACACTCCAAGAGCATAGCCAGACGCAGGCACTCTCTTCAACATACAGTTATTCGTTTCATAACGATTAACTAAATCATGGGAGTTACACTCCGAGAGCATACATAGCCAGACGTAGGCACTCTCTTCTACATACAGTTATTCGTTTCATAACGATTAACTAAATCATGGGAGTTACACTCCGAGAGCATAGCCAGACGCAGGCACTTTCTTCAACATACAGTTATTCGTTTCATAACGATTAACTAAATCATGGGAGTTACACTCCGAGAGCATAGCCAGACGCAGGCACTCTCTTCAACATACAGTTATTCGTTTCATAACGATTAACTAAATCATGGGAGTTACACTCCGAGAGCATACATAGCCAGACGTAGGCACTCTCTTCAACATACAGTTATTCGTTTCATAACGATTAACTAAATCATGGGAGTTACACTCCGAGAGCATAGCCAGACGCAGGCACTCTCTTCAACATACAGTTATTCGTTTCATAACGATTAACTAAATCATGGGAGTTACACTCCGAGAGCATAGCCAGACGCAGGCACTCTCTTCAACATACAGTTATTCGTTTCATAACGATTAACTAAATCATGGGAGTTACACTCCGAGAGCATAGCCAGACGCAGGCACTCTCTTCAACATACAGTTATTCGTTTCATAACGATTAACTAAATCATGGGAGTTACACTCCGAGAGCATAGCCAGACGCAGGCACTCTCTTCAACATACAGTTATTCGTTTCATAACGATTAACTAAATCATGGGAGTTACACTCCGAGAGCATAGCCAGACGCAGGCACTCTCTTCAACATACAGTTATTCGTTTCATAACGATTAACTAAATCATGGGAGTTACACTCCGAGAGCATAGCCAGACGCAGGCACTCTCTTCAACATACAGTTATTCGTTTCATAACGAATAACTAAATCATGGGAGTTACACTCCGAGAGCATAGCCAGACGCAGGCACTCTTTTCTACATACAGTTATTCGTTTCATAACGATTAACTAAATCATGGGAGTTACACTACGAGAGCATAGCCAGACGCAGGCACTCTCTTCAACATACAGTTATTCGTTTCATAACGATTAACTAAATCATGGGAGTTACACTCCGAGAGCATAGCCAGACGCAGGCACTCTCTTCAACATACAGTTATTCGTTTCATAACGATTAACTAAATCATGGGAGTTACACTCCGAGAGCATAGCCAGACGCAGGCACTCTCTTCAACATACAGTTATTCGTTTCATAACGATTAACTAAATCATGGGAGTTACACTCCGAGAGCATAGCCAGACGCAGGCACTCTCTTCAACATACAGTTATTCGTTTCATAACGATTAACTAAATCATGGGAGTTACACTCCGAGAGCATAGCCAGACGCAGGCACTCTCTTCTACATACAGTTATTCGTTTCATAACGATTAACTAAATCATGGGAGTTACACTCCGAGAGCATAGCCAGACGCAGGCACTCTCTTCAACATACAGTTATTCGTTTCATAACGATTAACTAAATCATGGGAGTTACACTCCGAGAGCATAGCCAGACGCAGGCACTCTCTTCAACATACAGTTATTCGTTTCATAACGATTAACTAAATCATGGGAGTTACACTCCGAGAGCATAGCCAGACGCAGGCACTCTCTTCAACATACAGTTATTCGTTTCATAACGATTAACTAAATCATGGGAGTTACACTCCGAGAGCATAGCCAGACGCAGGCACTCTTTTCTACATACAGTTATTCGTTTCATAACGATTAACTAAATCATGGGAGTTACACTACGAGAGCATAGCCAGACGTAGGCACTCTCTTCTACATACAGTTATTCGTTTCATAACGATTAACTAAATCATGGGAGTTACACTCCGAGAGCATAGCCAGACGCAGGCACTCTCTTCAACATACAGTTATTCGTTTCATAACGATTAACTAAATCATGGGAGTTACACTCCGAGAGCATAGCCAGACGCAGGCACTCTCTTCAACATACAGTTATTCGTTTCATAACGATTAACTAAATCATGGGAGTTACACTCCGAGAGCATAGCCAGACGCAGGCACTCTCTTCAACATACAGTTATTCGTTTCATAACGATTAACTAAATCATGGGAGTTACACTCCGAGAGCATAGCCAGACGCAGGCACTCTCTTCTACATACAGTTATTCGTTTCATAACGATTAACTAAATCATGGGAGTTACACTCCGAGAGCATAGCCAGACGCAGGCACTCTCTTCAACATACAGTTATTCGTTTCATAACGATTAACTAAATCATGGGAGTTACACTCCGAGAGCATACATAGCCAGACGTAGGCACTCTCTTCTACATACAGTTAATCGTTTCATAACGATTAACTAAATCATGGGAGTTTCACTCCGAGAGCATAGCCAGACGCAGGCACTCTCTTCAACATACAGTTATTCGTTTCATAACGATTAACTAAATCATGGGAGTTACACTCCGAGAGCATACATAGCCAGACGTAGGCACTCTCTTCTACATACAGTTATTCGTTTCATAACGATTAACTAAATCATGGGAGTTACACTCCGAGAGCATAGCCAGACGCAGGCACTCTCTTCAACATACAGTTATTCGTTTCATAACGATTAACTAAATCATGGGAGTTACACTCCGAGAGCATAGCCAGACGCAGGCACTCTCTTCTACATACAGTTATTCGTTTCATAACGATTAACTAAATCATGGGAGTTACACTCCGAGAGCATAGCCAGACGCAGGCACTCTCTTCAACATACAGTTATTCGTTTCATAACGATTAACTAAATCATGGGAGTTACACTCCGAGAGCATACATAGCCAGACGTAGGCACTCTCTTCTACATACAGTTAATCGTTTCATAACGATTAACTAAATCATGGGAGTTTCACTCCGAGAGCATAGCCAGACGCAGGCACTCTCTTCAACATACAGTTATTCGTTTCATAACGATTAACTAAATCATGGGAGTTACACTCCGAGAGCATACATAGCCAGACGTAGGCACTCTCTTCTACATACAGTTATTCGTTTCATAACGATTAACTAAATCATGGGAGTTACACTCCGAGAGCATAGCCAGACGCAGGCACTCTCTTCAACATACAGTTATTCGTTTCATAACGATTAACTAAATCATGGGAGTTACACTCCGAGAGCATAGCCAGACGCAGGCACTCTCTTCAACATACAGTTATTCGTTTCATAACGATTAACTAAATCATGGGAGTTACACTCCGAGAGCATAGCCAGACGCAGGCACTCTCTTCAACATACAGTTATTCGTTTCATAACGATTAACTAAATCATGGGAGTTACACTCCGAGAGCATAGCCAGACGCAGGCACTCTCTTCAACATACAGTTATTCGTTTCATAACGATTAACTAAATCATGGGAGTTACACTCCGAGAGCATAGCCAGACGCAGGCACTCTCTTCAACATACAGTTATTCGTTTCATAACGATTAACTAAATCATGGGAGTTACACTCCGAGAGCATAGCCAGACGCAGGCACTCTTTTCTACATACAGTTATTCGTTTCATAACGATTAACTAAATCATGGGAGTTACACTACGAGAGCATAGCCAGACGCAGGCACTCTCTTCAACATACAGTTATTCGTTTCATAACGATTAACTAAATCATGGGAGTTACACTCCGAGAGCATAGCCAGACGCAGGCACTCTCTTCAACATACAGTTATTCGTTTCATAACGATTAACTAAATCATGGGAGTTACACTCCGAGAGCATAGCCAGACGCAGGCACTCTCTTCAACATACAGTTATTCGTTTCATAACGATTAACTAAATCATGGGAGTTACACTCCGAGAGCATAGCCAGACGCAGGCACTCTCTTCAACATACAGTTATTCGTTTTCATAACGATTAACTAAATCATGGGAGTTACACTCCGAGAG
This sequence comes from Pieris brassicae, assembly GCF_905147105.1. Classification (NCBI taxonomy): domain Eukaryota; kingdom Metazoa; phylum Arthropoda; class Insecta; order Lepidoptera; family Pieridae; genus Pieris; species Pieris brassicae. The sequence goes on from NW_025575977.1 coordinate 25,891, forward strand.
CATAGCCAGACGCAGGCACTCTCTTCTACATACAGTTATTCGTTTCATAACGATTAACTAAATCATGGGAGTTACACTCCGAGAGCATAGCCAGACGCAGGCACTCTCTTCAACATACAGTTATTCGTTTCATAACGATTAACTAAATCATGGGAGTTACACTCCGAGAGCATAGCCAGACGCAGGCACTCTCTTCAACATACAGTTATTCGTTTCATAACGATTAACTAAATCATGGGAGTTACACTCCGAGAGCATAGCCAGACGCAGGCACTCTCTTCAACATACAGTTATTCGTTTTCATAACGATTAACTAAATCATGGGAGTTACACTCCGAGAGCATAGCCAGACGCAGGCACTCTTTCTACATACAATTATCGTTTCATAACGATTAACTAAATCATGGGAGTTACACTCCGAGAGCATAGCCAGACGCAGGCACTCTCTTCAACATACAGTTATTCGTTTCATAACGATTAACTAAATCATGGGAGTTACACTCCGAGAGCATAGCCAGACGCAGGCCCTCTCTTCAACATACAGTTATTCGTTTCATAACGATTAACTAAATCATGGGAGTTACACTCCGAGAGCATAGCCAGACGCAGGCACTCTCTTCAACATACCAGTTATTCGTTTCATACGATTAACTAAATCATGGGAGTTACACTCCGAGAGCATAGCCAGACGCAGGCACTCTTTTCTACATACAGTTATTCGTTTCATAACGATTAACTAAATCATGGGAGTTACACTCCGAGAGCATAGCCAGACGCAGGCACTCTCTTCAACATACAGTTATTCGTTTCATAACGATTAACTAAATCATGGGAGTTACACTCCGAGAGCATAGCCAGACGCAGGCACTCTCTTCAACATACAGTTATTCGTTTCATAACGATTAACTAAATCATGGGAGTTACACTCCGAGAGCATAGCCAGACGCAGGCACTCTCTTCAACATACAGTTATTCGTTTCATAACGATTAACTAAATCATGGGAGTTACACTCCGAGAGCATAGCCAGACGCAGGCACTCTCTTCAACATACAGTTATTCGTTTCATAACGATTAACTAAATCATGGGAGTTACACTCCGAGAGCATAGCCAGACGCAGGCACTCTCTTCTACATACAGTTATTCGTTTCATAACGATTAACTAAATCATGGGAGTTACACTCCGAGAGCATAGCCAGACGCAGGCACTCTCTTCAACATACAGTTATTCGTTTCATAACGATTAACTAAATCATGGGAGTTACACTCCGAGAGCATACATAGCCAGACGTAGGCACTCTCTTCTACATACAGTTG
>NW_025575978.1:0-27178 GCF_905147105.1 Pieris brassicae
GTATGTAGAAGAGAGTGCCTACGTCTGGCTATGTATGCTCTCGGAGTGTAACTCCCATGATTTAGTTAATCGTTATGAACGAATAACTGTATGTTGAAGAGAGTGCCTGCGTCTGGCTATGCTCTCGGAGTGTAACTCCCATGATTTAGTTAATCGTTATGAAACGAATAACTGTATGTTGAAGAGAGTGCCTGCGTCTGGCTATGCTCTCGGAGTGTAACTCCATGATTTAGTTAATCGTTATGAAACGAATAACTGTATGTTGAAGAGAGTGCCTGCGTCTGGCTATGCTCTCGGAGTGTAACTCCCATGATTTAGTTAATCGTTATGAAACGAATAACTGTATGTTGAAGGAGAGTGCCTGCGTCTGGCTATGCTCTCGGAGTGTAACTCCCATGATTTAGTTAATCGTTATGAAACGAATAACTGTATGTAGAAGAGAGTGCCTACGTCTGGCTATGTATGCTCTCGGAGTGTAACTCCCATGATTTAGTTAATCGTTATGAAACGAATAACTGTATGTTGAAGAGAGTGCTGCGTCTGGCTATGCTCTCGGAGTGTAACTCCCATGATTTAGTTAATCGTTATGAAACGAATAACTGTATGTAGAAGAGAGTGCCTGCGTCTGGCTATGCTCTCGGAGTGTAACTCCCATGATTTAGTTAATCGTTATGAAACGAATAACTGTATGTTGAAGAGAGTGCCTGCGTCTGGCTATGCTCTCGGAGTGTAACTCCCCATGATTTAGTTAATCGTTATGAAACGAATAACTGTATGTTGAAGAGAGTGCCTGCGTCTGGCTATGCTCTCGGAGTGTAACTCCATGATTTAGTTAATCGTTATGAAACGAATAACTGTATGTTGAAGAGAGTGCCTGCGTCTGGCTATGCTCTCGGAGTGTAACTCCCATGATTTAGTTAATCGTTATGAAACGAATAACTGTATGTAGAAGAGAGTGCCTACGTCTGGCTATGTATGCTCTCGGAGTGTAACTCCCATGATTTAGTTAATCGTTATGAAACGAATAACTGTATGTTGAAGAGAGTGCCTGCGTCTGGCTATGCTCTCGGAGTGTAACTCCCATGATTTAGTTAATCGTTATGAAACGATTAACTGTATGTAGAAGAGAGTGCCTACGTCTGGCTATGTATGCTCTCGGAGTGTAACTCCCATGATTTAGTTAATCGTTATGAAACGAATAACTGTATGTTGAAGAGAGTGCCTGCGTCTGGCTATGCTCTCGGAGTGTAACTCCCATGATTTAGTTAATCGTTATGAAACGAATAACTGTATGTTGAAGAGAGTGCCTGCGTCTGGCTATGCTCTCGGAGTGTAACTCCCATGATTTAGTTAATCGTTATGAAACGAATAACTGTATGTTGAAGAGAGTGCCTGCGTCTGGCTATGCTCTCGGAGTGTAACTCCCATGATTTAGTTAATCGTTATGAAACGAATAACTGTATGTTGAAGAGAGTGCCTGCGTCTGGCTATGCTCTCGGAGTGTAACTCCCATGATTTAGTTAATCGTTATGAAACGAATAACTGTATGTTGAAGAGAGTGCCTGCGTCTGGCTATGCTCTCGGAGTGTAACTCCCATGATTTAGTTAATCGTTATGAAACGAATAACTGTATGTTGAAGAGAGTGCCTGCGTCTGGCTATGCTCTCGGAGTGTAACTCCCATGATTTAGTTAATCGTTATGAAACGAATAACTGTATGTTGAAGAGAGTGCCTGCGTCTGGCTATGCTCTCGGAGTGTAACTCCCATGATTTAGTTAATCGTTATGAAACGAATAACTGTATGTTGAAGAGAGTGCCTGCGTCTGGCTATGCTCTCGGAGTGTAACTCCCATGATTTAGTTAATCGTTATGAAACGAATAACTGTATGTTGAAGAGAGTGCCTGCGTCTGGCTATGCTCTCGGAGTGTAACTCCCATGATTTAGTTAATCGTTATGAAACGAATAACTGTATGTTGAAGAGAGTGCCTACGTCTGGCTATGTATGCTCTCGGAGTGTAACTCCCATGATTTAGTTAATCGTTATGAAACGAATAACTGTATGTTGAAGAGAGTGCCTGCGTCTGGCTATGCTCTCGGAGTGTAACTCCCATGATTTAGTTAATCGTTATGAAACGAATAACTGTATGTAGAAGAGAGTGCCTACGTCTGGCTATGTATGCTCTCGGAGTGTAACTCCCATGATTTAGTTAATCGTTATGAAACGAATAACTGTATGTTGAAGAGAGTGCCTGCGTCTGGCTATGCTCTCGGAGTGTAACTCCCATGATTTAGTTAATCGTTATGAAACGAATAACTGTATGTAGAAGAGAGTGCCTGCGTCTGGCTATGCTCTCGGAGTGTAACTCCCATGATTTAGTTAATCGTTATGAAACGAATAACTGTATGTTGAAGAGAGTGCCTGCGTCTGGCTATGCTCTCGGAGTGTAACTCCCATGATTTAGTTAATCGTTATGAAACGAATAACTGTATGTTGAAGAGAGTGCCTGCGTCTGGCTATGCTCTCGGAGTGTAACTCCCATGATTTAGTTAATCGTTATGAAACGAATAACTGTATGTTGAAGAGAGTGCCTGCGTCTGGCTATGCTCTCGGAGTGTAACTCCCATGATTTAGTTAATCGTTATGAAACGAATAACTGTATGTAGAAGAGAGTGCCTACGTCTGGCTATGTATGCTCTCGGAGTGTAACTCCCATGATTTAGTTAATCGTTATGAAACGAATAACTGTATGTTGAAGAGAGTGCCTGCGTCTGGCTATGCTCTCGGAGTGTAACTCCCATGATTTAGTTAATCGTTATGAAACGATTAACTGTATGTAGAAGAGAGTGCCTACGTCTGGCTATGCTCTCGGAGTGTAACTCCCATGATTTAGTTAATCGTTATGAAACGAATAACTGTATGTAGAAGAGAGTGCCTGCGTCTGGCTATGCTCTCGGAGTGTAACTCCCATGATTTAGTTAATCGTTATGAAACGAATAACTGTATGTTGAAGAGAGTGCCTGCGTCTGGCTATGCTCTCGGAGTGTAACTCCCATGATTTAGTTAATCGTTATGAAACGAATAACTGTATGTTGAAGAGAGTGCCTACGTCTGGCTATGTATGCTCTCGGAGTGTAACTCCCATGATTTAGTTAATCGTTATGAAACGAATAACTGTATGTTGAAGAGAGTGCCTACGTCTGGCTATGTATGCTCTTGGAGTGTAACTCCCATGATTTAGTTAATCGTTATGAAACGAATAACTGTATGTTGAAGAGAGTGCCTGCGTCTGGCTATGCTCTCGGAGTGTAACTCCCATGATTTAGTTAATCGTTATGAAACGAATAACTGTATGTTGAAGAGAGTGCCTGCGTCTGGCTATGCTCTCGGAGTGTAACTCCCATGATTTAGTTAATCGTTATGAAACGAATAACTGTATGTAGAAGAGAGTGCCTACGTCTGGCTATGTATGCTCTCGGAGTGTAACTCCCATGATTTAGTTAATCGTTATGAAACGAATAACTGTATGTTGAAGAGAGTGCCTGCGTCTGGCTATGCTCTCGGAGTGTAACTCCCATGATTTAGTTAATCGTTATGAAACGAATAACTGTATGTTGAAGAGAGTGCCTGCGTCTGGCTATGCTCTCGGAGTGTAACTCCCATGATTTAGTTAATCGTTATGAAACGAATAACTGTATGTTGAAGAGAGTGCCTGCGTCTGGCTATGCTCTCGGAGTGTAACTCCCATGATTTAGTTAATCGTTATGAAACGAATAACTGTATGTAGAAGAGAGTGCCTACGTCTGGCTATGTATGCTCTCGGAGTGTAACTCCCATGATTTAGTTAATCGTTATGAAACGAATAACTGTATGTTGAAGAGAGTGCCTGCGTCTGGCTATGCTCTCGGAGTGTAACTCCCATGATTTAGTTAATCGTTATGAAACGAATAACTGTATGTAGAAGAGAGTGCCTGCGTCTGGCTATGCTCTCGGAGTGTAACTCCCATGATTTAGTTAATCGTTATGAAACGAATAACTGTATGTTGAAGAGAGTGCCTGCGTCTGGCTATGCTCTCGGAGTGTAACTCCCATGATTTAGTTAATCGTTATGAAACGAATAACTGTATGTTGAAGAGAGTGCCTGCGTCTGGCTATGCTCTCGGAGTGTAACTCCCATGATTTAGTTAATCGTTATGAAACGAATAACTGTATGTTGAAGAGAGTGCCTGCGTCTGGCTATGCTCTCGGAGTGTAACTCCCATGATTTAGTTAATCGTTATGAAACGAATAACTGTATGTAGAAGAGAGTGCCTACGTCTGGCTATGTATGCTCTCGGAGTGTAACTCCCATGATTTAGTTAATCGTTATGAAACGAATAACTGTATGTTGAAGAGAGTGCCTGCGTCTGGCTATGCTCTCGGAGTGTAACTCCCATGATTTAGTTAATCGTTATGAAACGATTAACTGTATGTAGAAGAGAGTGCCTACGTCTGGCTATGTATGCTCTCGGAGTGTAACTCCCATGATTTAGTTAATCGTTATGAAACGAATAACTGTATGTTGAAGAGAGTGCCTGCGTCTGGCTATGCTCTCGGAGTGTAACTCCCATGATTTAGTTAATCGTTATGAAACGAATAACTGTATGTTGAAGAGAGTGCCTGCGTCTGGCTATGCTCTCGGAGTGTAACTCCCATGATTTAGTTAATCGTTATGAAACGAATAACTGTATGTTGAAGAGAGTGCCTGCGTCTGGCTATGCTCTCGGAGTGTAACTCCCATGATTTAGTTAATCGTTATGAAACGAATAACTGTATGTAGAAGAGAGTGCCTGCGTCTGGCTATACTCTCGGAGTGTAACTCCCATGATTTAGTTAATCGTTATGAAACGAATAACTGTATGTTGAAGAGAGTGCCTGCGTCTGGCTATGCTCTCGGAGTGTAACTCCCATGATTTAGTTAATCGTTATGAAACGATTAACTGTATGTAGAAGAGAGTGCCTACGTCTGGCTATGTATGCTCTCGGAGTGTAACTCCCATGATTTAGTTAATCGTTATGAAACGAATAACTGTATGTTGAAGAGAGTGCCTGCGTCTGGCTATGCTCTCGGAGTGTAACTCCCATGATTTAGTTAATCGTTATGAAACGAATAACTGTATGTTGAAGAGAGTGCCTACGTCTGGCTATGTATGCTCTCGGAGTGTAACTCCCATGATTTAGTTAATCGTTATGAAACGAATAACTGTATGTTGAAGAGAGTGCCTACGTCTGGCTATGTATGCTCTTGGAGTGTAACTCCCATGATTTAGTTAATCGTTATGAAACGAATAACTGTATGTTGAAGAGAGTGCCTGCGTCTGGCTATGCTCTCGGAGTGTAACTCCCATGATTTAGTTAATCGTTATGAAACGAATAACTGTATGTTGAAGAGAGTGCCTGCGTCTGGCTATGCTCTCGGAGTGTAACTCCCATGATTTAGTTAATCGTTATGAAACGAATAACTGTATGTAGAAGAGAGTGCCTACGTCTGGCTATGTATGCTCTCGGAGTGTAACTCCCATGATTTAGTTAATCGTTATGAAACGAATAACTGTATGTTGAAGAGAGTGCCTGCGTCTGGCTATGCTCTCGGAGTGTAACTCCCATGATTTAGTTAATCGTTATGAAACGAATAACTGTATGTTGAAGAGAGTGCCTGCGTCTGGCTATGCTCTCGGAGTGTAACTCCCATGATTTAGTTAATCGTTATGAAACGAATAACTGTATGTTGAAGAGAGTGCCTGCGTCTGGCTATGCTCTCGGAGTGTAACTCCCATGATTTAGTTAATCGTTATGAAACGAATAACTGTATGTAGAAGAGAGTGCCTACGTCTGGCTATGTATGCTCTCGGAGTGTAACTCCCATGATTTAGTTAATCGTTATGAAACGAATAACTGTATGTTGAAGAGAGTGCCTGCGTCTGGCTATGCTCTCGGAGTGTAACTCCCATGATTTAGTTAATCGTTATGAAACGAATAACTGTATGTAGAAGAGAGTGCCTACGTCTGGCTATGTATGCTCTCGGAGTGTAACTCCCATGATTTAGTTAATCGTTATGAAACGAATAACTGTATGTTGAAGAGAGTGCCTGCGTCTGGCTATGCTCTCGGAGTGTAACTCCCATGATTTAGTTAATCGTTATGAAACGAATAACTGTATGTTGAAGAGAGTGCCTGCGTCTGGCTATGCTCTCGGAGTGTAACTCCCATGATTTAGTTAATCGTTATGAAACGAATAACTGTATGTAGAAGAGAGTGCCTGCGTCTGGCTATGCTCTCGGAGTGTAACTCCCATGATTTAGTTAATCGTTATGAAACGAATAACTGTATGTTGAAGAGAGTGCCTGCGTCTGGCTATGCTCTCGGAGTGTAACTCCCATGATTTAGTTAATCGTTATGAAACGAATAACTGTATGTTGAAGAGAGTGCCTGCGTCTGGCTATGCTCTCGGAGTGTAACTCCCATGATTTAGTTAATCGTTATGAAACGAATAACTGTATGTAGAAGAGAGTGCCTACGTCTGGCTATGTATGCTCTCGGAGTGTAACTCCCATGATTTAGTTAATCGTTATGAAACGAATAACTGTATGTAGAAGAGAGTGCCTGCGTCTGGCTATGCTCTCGGAGTGTAACTCCCATGATTTAGTTAATCGTTATGAAACGAATAACTGTATGTTGAAGAGAGTGCCTGCGTCTGGCTATGCTCTCGGAGTGTAACTCCCATGATTTAGTTAATCGTTATGAAACGAATAACTGTATGTTGAAGAGAGTGCCTGCGTCTGGCTATGCTCTCGGAGTGTAACTCCCATGATTTAGTTAATCGTTATGAAACGAATAACTGTATGTAGAAGAGAGTGCCTACGTCTGGCTATGTATGCTCTCGGAGTGTAACTCCCATGATTTAGTTAATCGTTATAAAACGAATAACTGTATGTTGAAGAGAGTGCCTGCGTCTGGCTATGCTCTCGGAGTGTAACTCCCATGATTTAGTTAATCGTTATGAAACGAATAACTGTATGTAGAAGAGAGTGCCTACGTCTGGCTATGTATGCTCTCGGAGTGTAACTCCCATGATTTAGTTAATCGTTATGAAACGAATAACTGTATGTAGATGAGAGTGCCTGCGTCTGGCTATGTATGCTCTCGGAGTGTAACTCCCATGATTTAGTTAATCGTTATGAAACGAATAACTGTATGTTGAAGAGAGTGCCTACGTCTGGCTATGTATGCTCTTGGAGTGTAACTCCCATGATTTAGTTAATCGTTATGAAACGAATGACTGTATGTTGAAGAGAGTGCCTGCGTCTGGCTATGCTCTCGGAGTGTAACTCCCATGATTTAGTTAATCGTTATGAAACGAATAACTGTATGTTGAAGAGAGTGCCTGCGTCTGGCTATGCTCTCGGAGTGTAACTCCCATGATTTAGTTAATCGTTATGAAACGAATAACTGTATGTAGAAGAGAGTGCCTACGTCTGGCTATGTATGCTCTCGGAGTGGAACTCCCATGATTTAGTTAATCGTTATGAAACGAATAACTGTATGTTGAAGAGAGTGCCTGCGTCTGGCTATGCTCTCGGAGTGTAACTCCCATGATTTAGTTAATCGTTATGAAACGAATAACTGTATGTTGAAGAGAGTGCCTGCGTCTGGCTATGCTCTCGGAGTGTAACTCCCATGATTTAGTTAATCGTTATGAAACGAATAACTGTATGTTGAAGAGAGTGCCTGCGTCTGGCTATGCTCTCGGAGTGTAACTCCCATGATTTAGTTAATCGTTATGAAACGAATAACTGTATGTAGAAGAGAGTGCCTACGTCTGGCTATGTATGCTCTCGGAGTGTAACTCCCATGATTTAGTTAATCGTTATGAAACGAATAACTGTATGTTGAAGAGAGTGCCTGCGTCTGGCTATGCTCTCGGAGTGTAACTCCCATGATTTAGTTAATCGTTATGAAACGAATAACTGTATGTAGAAGAGAGTGCCTGCGTCTGGCTATGCTCTCGGAGTGTAACTCCCATGATTTAGTTAATCGTTATGAAACGAATAACTGTATGTTGAAGAGAGTGCCTGCGTCTGGCTATGCTCTCGGAGTGTAACTCCCATGATTTAGTTAATCGTTATGAAACGAATAACTGTATGTTGAAGAGAGTGCCTGCGTCTGGCTATGCTCTCGGAGTGTAACTCCCATGATTTAGTTAATCGTTATGAAACGAATAACTGTATGTTGAAGAGAGTGCCTGCGTCTGGCTATGCTCTCGGAGTGTAACTCCCATGATTTAGTTAATCGTTATGAAACGAATAACTGTATGTAGAAGAGAGTGCCTACGTCTGGCTATGTATGCTCTCGGAGTGTAACTCCCATGATTTAGTTAATCGTTATGAAACGAATAACTGTATGTTGAAGAGAGTGCCTGCGTCTGGCTATGCTCTCGGAGTGTAACTCCCATGATTTAGTTAATCGTTATGAAACGATTAACTGTATGTAGAAGAGAGTGCCTACGTCTGGCTATGTATGCTCTCGGAGTGTAACTCCCATGATTTAGTTAATCGTTATGAAACGAATAACTGTATGTTGAAGAGAGTGCCTGCGTCTGGCTATGCTCTCGGAGTGTAACTCCCATGATTTAGTTAATCGTTATGAAACGAATAACTGTATGTTGAAGAGAGTGCCTGCGTCTGGCTATGCTCTCGGAGTGTAACTCCCATGATTTAGTTAATCGTTATGAAACGAATAACTGTATGTTGAAGAGAGTGCCTGCGTCTGGCTATGCTCTCGGAGTGTAACTCCCATGATTTAGTTAATCGTTATGAAACGAATAACTGTATGTAGAAGAGAGTGCCTGCGTCTGGCTATGCTCTCGGAGTGTAACTCCCATGATTTAGTTAATCGTTATGAAACGAATAACTGTATGTTGAAGAGAGTGCCTGCGTCTGGCTATGCTCTCGGAGTGTAACTCCCATGATTTAGTTAATCGTTATGAAACGATTAACTGTATGTAGAAGAGAGTGCCTACGTCTGGCTATGTATGCTCTCGGAGTGTAACTCCCATGATTTAGTTAATCGTTATGAAACGAATAACTGTATGTTGAAGAGAGTGCCTGCGTCTGGCTATGCTCTCGGAGTGTAACTCCCATGATTTAGTTAATCGTTATGAAACGAATAACTGTATGTTGAAGAGAGTGCCTACGTCTGGCTATGTATGCTCTCGGAGTGTAACTCCCATGATTTAGTTAATCGTTATGAAACGAATAACTGTATGTTGAAGAGAGTGCCTACGTCTGGCTATGTATGCTCTTGGAGTGTAACTCCCATGATTTAGTTAATCGTTATGAAACGAATAACTGTATGTTGAAGAGAGTGCCTGCGTCTGGCTATGCTCTCGGAGTGTAACTCCCATGATTTAGTTAATCGTTATGAAACGAATAACTGTATGTTGAAGAGAGTGCCTGCGTCTGGCTATGCTCTCGGAGTGTAACTCCCATGATTTAGTTAATCGTTATGAAACGAATAACTGTATGTAGAAGAGAGTGCCTACGTCTGGCTATGTATGCTCTCGGAGTGTAACTCCCATGATTTAGTTAATCGTTATGAAACGAATAACTGTATGTTGAAGAGAGTGCCTGCGTCTGGCTATGCTCTCGGAGTGTAACTCCCATGATTTAGTTAATCGTTATGAAACGAATAACTGTATGTTGAAGAGAGTGCCTGCGTCTGGCTATGCTCTCGGAGTGTAACTCCCATGATTTAGTTAATCGTTATGAAACGAATAACTGTATGTTGAAGAGAGTGCCTGCGTCTGGCTATGCTCTCGGAGTGTAACTCCCATGATTTAGTTAATCGTTATGAAACGAATAACTGTATGTAGAAGAGAGTGCCTACGCCTGGCTATGTATGCTCTCGGAGTGTAACTCCCATGATTTAGTTAATCGTTATGAAACGAATAACTGTATGTTGAAGAGAGTGCCTGCGTCTGGCTATGCTCTCGGAGTGTAACTCCCATGATTTAGTTAATCGTTATGAAACGAATAACTGTATGTAGAAGAGAGTGCCTACGTCTGGCTATGTATGCTCTCGGAGTGTAACTCCCATGATTTAGTTAATCGTTATGAAACGAATAACTGTATGTTGAAGAGAGTGCCTGCGTCTGGCTATGCTCTCGGAGTGTAACTCCCATGATTTAGTTAATCGTTATGAAACGAATAACTGTATGTTGAAGAGAGTGCCTGCGTCTGGCTATGCTCTCGGAGTGTAACTCCCATGATTTAGTTAATCGTTATGAAACGAATAACTGTATGTAGAAGAGAGTGCCTGCGTCTGGCTATGCTCTCGGAGTGTAACTCCCATGATTTAGTTAATCGTTATGAAACGAATAACTGTATGTAGAAGAGAGTGCCTACGTCTGGCTATGTATGCTCTCGGAGTGTAACTCCCATGATTTAATTAATCGTTATGAAACGAATAACTGTATGTAGAAGAGAGTGCCTACGTCTGGCTATGTATGCTCTCGGAGTGTAACTCCCATGATTTAGTTAATCGTTATGAAACGAATAACTGTATGTTGAAGAGAGTGCCTGCGTCTGGCTATGCTCTCGGAGTGTAACTCCCATGATTTAGTTAATCGTTATGAAACGAATAACTGTATGTAGAAGAGAGTGCCTGCGTCTGGCTATGCTCTCGGAGTGTAACTCCCATGATTTAGTTAATCGTTATGAAACGAATAACTGTATGTAGAAGAGAGTGCCTACGTCTGGCTATGTATGCTCTCGGAGTGTAACTCCCATGATTTAGTTAATCGTTATGAAACGAATAACTGTATGTTGAAGAGAGTGCCTGCGTCTGGCTATGCTCTCGGAGTGTAACTCCCATGATTTAGTTAATCGTTATGAAACGAATAACTGTATGTTGAAGAGAGTGCCTACGTCTGGCTATGTATGCTCTCGGAGTGTAACTCCCATGATTTAGTTAATCGTTATGAAACGAATAACTGTATGTTGAAGAGAGTGCCTGCGTCTGGCTATGCTCTCGGAGTGTAACTCCCATGATTTAGTTAATCGTTATGAAACGAATAACTGTATGTTGAAGAGAGTGCCTGCGTCTGGCTATGCTCTCGGAGTGTAACTCCCATGATTTAGTTAATCGTTATGAAACGAATAACTGTATGTTGAAGAGAGTGCCTGCGTCTGGCTATGCTCTCGGAGTGTAACTCCCATGATTTAGTTAATCGTTATGAAACGAATAACTGTATGTTGAAGAGAGTGCCTGCGTCTGGCTATGCTCTCGGAGTGTAACTCCCATGATTTAGTTAATCGTTATGAAACGAATAACTGTATGTTGAAGAGAGTGCCTGCGTCTGGCTATGCTCTCGGAGTGTAACTCCCATGATTTAGTTAATCGTTATGAAACGAATAACTGTATGTTGAAGAGAGTGCCTGCGTCTGGCTATGCTCTCGGAGTGTAACTCCCATGATTTAGTTAATCGTTATGAAACGAATAACTGTATGTTGAAGAGAGTGCCTGCGTCTGGCTATGCTCTCGGAGTGTAACTCCCATGATTTAGTTAATCGTTATGAAACGAATAACTGTATGTTGAAGAGAGTGCCTGCGTCTGGCTATGCTCTCGGAGTGTAACTCCCATGATTTAGTTAATCGTTATGAAACGAATAACTGTATGTAGAAGAGAGTGCCTACGTCTGGCTATGTATGCGCTCGGAGTGTAACTCCCATGATTTAGTTAATCGTTATGAAACGAATAACTATGTTGAAGAGAGTGCCTGCGTCTGGCTATGCTCTCGGAGTGTAACTCCCATGATTTAGTTAATCGTTATGAAACGAATAACTGTATGTAGAAGAGAGTGCCTACGTCTGGCTATGTATGCTCTCGGAGTGTAACTCCCATGATTTAGTTAATCGTTATGAAACGAATAACTGTATGTTGAAGAGAGTGCCTGCGTCTGGCTATGCTCTCGGAGTGTAACTCCCATGATTTAGTTAATCGTTATGAAACGAATAACTGTATGTTGAAGAGAGTGCCTGCGTCTGGCTATGTATGCTCTCGGAGTGTAATTCCCATGATTTAGTTAATCGTTATGAAACGAATAACTGTATGTTGAAGAGAGTGCCTGCGTCTGGCTATGCTCTCGGAGTGTAACTCCCATGATTTAGTTAATCGTTATGAAACGAATAACTGTATGTTGAAGAGAGTGCCTGCGTCTGGCTATGCTCTCGGAGTGTAACTCCCATGATTTAGTTAATCGTTATGAAACGAATAACTGTATGTAGAAGAGAGTGCCTACGTCTGGCTATGTATGCTCTCGGAGTGTAACTCCCATGATTTAGTTAATCGTTATGAAACGAATAACTGTATGTTGAAGAGAGTGCCTGCGTCTGGCTATGCTCTCGGAGTGTAACTCCCATGATTTAGTTAATCGTTATGAAACGAATAACTGTATGTAGAAGAGAGTGCCTGCGTCTGGCTATGCTCTCGGAGTGTAACTCCCATGATTTAGTTAATCGTTATGAAACGAATAACTGTATGTAGAAGAGAGTGCCTACGTCTGGCTATGTATGCTCTCGGAGTGTAACTCCCATGATTTAGTTAATCGTTATGAAACGAATAACTGTATGTTGAAGAGAGTGCCTGCGTCTGGCTATGCTCTCGGAGTGTAACTCCCATGATTTAGTTAATCGTTATGAAACGAATAACTGTATGTTGAAGAGCGTGCCTGCGTCTGGCTATGCTCTCGGAGTGTAACTCCCATGATTTAGTTAATCGTTATGAAACGAATAACTGTATGTAGAAGAGAGTGCCTGCGTCTGGCTATGCTCTCGGAGTGTAACTCCCATGATTTAGTTAATCGTTATGAAACGAATAACTGTATGTAGAAGAGAGTGCCTGCGTCTGGCTATGCTCTCGGAGTGTAACTCCCATGATTTAGTTAATCGTTATGAAACGAATAACTGTATGTTGAAGAGAGTGCCTGCGTCTGGCTATGCTCTCGGAGTGTAACTCCCATGATTTAGTTAATCGTTATGAAACGAATAACTGTATGTTGAAGAGAGTGCCTGCGTCTGGCTATGCTCTCGGAGTGTAACTCCCATGATTTAGTTAATCGTTATGAAACGAATAACTGTATGTAGAAGAGAGTGCCTACGTCTGGCTATGTATGCTCTCGGAGTGTAACTCCCATGATTAAGTTAATCGTTATGAAACGAATAACTGTATGTTGAAGAGAGTGCCTGCGTCTGGCTATGCTCTCGGAGTGTAACTCCCATGATTTAGTTAATCGTTATGAAACGAATAACTGTATGTTGAAGAGAGTGCCTGCGTCTGGCTATGCTCTCGGAGTGTAACTCCCATGATTTAGTTAATCGTTATGAAACGAATAACTGTATGTTGAAGAGAGTGCCTACGGCTGGCTATGTATGCTCTCGGAGTGTAACTCCCATGATTTAGTTAATCGTTATGAAACGAATAACTGTATGTTGAAGAGAGTGCCTGCGTCTGGCTATGCTCTCGGAGTGTAACTCCCATGATTTAGTTAATCGTTATGAAACGAATAACTGTATGTTGAAGAGAGTGCCTGCGTCTGGCTATGCTCTCGGAGTGTAACTCCCATGATTTAGTTAATCGTTATGAAACGAATAACTGTATGTTGAAGAGAGTGCCTGCGTCTGGCTATGCTCTCGGAGTGTAACTCCCATGATTTAGTTAATCGTTATGAAACGAATAACTGTATGTTGAAGAGAGTGCCTGCGTCTGGCTATGCTCTCGGAGTGTAACTCCCATGATTTAGTTAATCGTTATGAAACGAATAACTGTATGTTGAAGAGAGTGCCTGCGTCTGGCTATGCTCTCGGAGTGTAACTCCCATGATTTAGTTAATCGTTATGAAACGAATAACTGTATGTAGAAGAGAGTGCCTACGTCTGGCTATGTATGCGCTCGGAGTGTAACTCCCATGATTTAGTTAATCGTTATGAAACGAATAACTGTATGTTGAAGAGAGTGCCTGCGTCTGGCTATGCTCTCGGAGTGTAACTCCCATGATTTAGTTAATCGTTATGAAACGAATAACTGTATGTTGAAGAGAGTGCCTGCGTCTGGCTATGCTCTCGGAGTGTAACTCCCATGATTTAGTTAATCGTTATGAAACGAATAACTGTATGTAGAAGAGAGTGCCTACGTCTGGCTATGTATGCTCTCGGAGTGTAACTCCCATGATTTAGTTAATCGTTATGAAACGAATAACTGTATGTTGAAGAGAGTGCCTGCGTCTGGCTATGCTCTCGGAGTGTAACTCCCATGATTTAGTTAATCGTTATGAAACGAATAACTGTATGTTGAAGAGAGTGCCTGCGTCTGGCTATGCTCTCGGAGTGTAACTCCCATGATTTAGTTAATCGTTATGAAACGAATAACTGTATGTAGAAGAGAGTGCCTGCGTCTGGCTATGCTCTCGGAGTGTAACTCCCATGATTTAGTTAATCGTTATGAAACGAATAACTGTATGTAGAAGAGAGTGCCTACGTCTGGCTATGTATGCTCTCGGAGTGTAACTCCCATGATTTAGTTAATCGTTATGAAACGAATAACTGTATGTTGAAGAGAGTGCCTGCGTCTGGCTATGCTCTCGGAGTGTAACTCCCATGATTTAGTTAATCGTTATGAAACGAATAACTGTATGTAGAAGAGAGTGCCTGCGTCTGGCTATACTCTCGGAGTGTAACTCCCATGATTTAGTTAATCGTTATGAAACGAATAACTGTTTGTTGAAGAGAGTGCCTGCGTCGGGCTATGCTCTCGGAGTGTAACTCCCATGATTTAGTTAATCGTTATGAAACGAATAACTGTATGTTGAAGAGAGTGCCTGCGTCTGGCTATGCTCTCGGAGTGTAACTCCCATGATTTAGTTAATCGTTATGAAACGAATAACTGTATGTAGAAGAGAGTGCCTACGTCTGGCTATGTATGCTCTCGGAGTGTAACTCCCATGATTTAGTTAATCGTTATGAAACGAATAACTGTATGTTGAAGAGAGTGCCTGCGTCTGGCTATGCTCTCGGAGTGTAACTCCCATGATTTAGTTAATCGTTATGAAACGAATAACTGTATGTAGAAGAGAGTGCCTACGTCTGGCTATGTATGCTCTCGGAGTGTAACTCCCATGATTTAGTTAATCGTTATGAAACGAATAACTGTATGTTGAAGAGAGTGCCTGCGTCTGGCTATGCTCTCGGAGTGTAACTCCCATGATTTAGTTAATCGTTATGAAACGAATAACTGTATGTACTGTATGTTGAAGAGAGTGCCTGCGTCTGGCTATGCTCTCGGAGTGTAACTCCCATGATTTAGTTAATCGTTATGAAACGAATAACTGTATGTTGAAGAGAGTGCCTGCGTCTGGCTATGCTCTCGGAGTGTAACTCCCATGATTTAGTTAATCGTTATGAAACGAATAACTGTATGTTGAAGAGAGTGCCTGCGTCTGGCTATGCTCTCGGAGTGTAACTCCCATGATTTAGTTAATCGTTATGAAACGAATAACTGTATGTTGAAGAGAGTGCCTGCGTCTGGCTATGCTCTCGGAGTGTAACTCCCATGATTTAGTTAATCGTTATGAAACGAATAACTGTATGTAGAAGAGAGTGCCTACGTCTGGCTATGTATGCTCTCTGAGTGTAACTCCCATGATTTAGTTAATCGTTATGAAACGAATAACTGTATGTAGAAGAGAGTGCCTGCGTCTGGCTATGCTCTCGGAGTGTAACTCCCATGATTTAGTTAATCGTTATGAAACGAATAACTGTATGTTGAAGAGAGTGCCTGCGTCTGGCTATGCTCTCGGAGTGTAACTCCCATGATTTAGTTAATCGTTATGAAACGGATAACTGTATGTTGAAGAGAGTGCCTGCGTCTGGCTATGCTCTCGGAGTGTAACTCCCATGATTTAGTTAATCGTTATGAAACGAATAACTGTATGTTGAAGAGAGTGCCTGCGTCTGGCTATGCTCTCGGAGTGTAACTCCCATGATTTAGTTAATCGTTATGAAACGAATAACTGTATGTAGAAGAGAGTGCATACGTCGGGCTATGTATGCTCTCGGAGTGTAACTCCCATGATTTAGTTAATCGTTATGAAACGAATAACTGTATGTTGAAGAGAGTGCCTGCGTCTGGCTATGCTCTCGGAGTGTAACTCCCATGATTTAGTTAATCGTTATGAAACGAATAACTGTATGTAGAAGAGAGTGCCTGCGTCTGGCTATGCTCTCGGAGTGTAACTCCCATGATTTAGTTAATCGTTATGAAACGAATAACTGTATGTAAAAGAGAGTGTCTGCGTCTGGCTATGCTCTCGGAGTGTAACTCCCATGATTTAGTTAATCGTTATGAAACGAATAACTGTATGTTGAAGAGAGTGCCTGCGTCTGGCTATGCTCTCGGAGTGTAACTCCCATGATTTAGTTAATCGTTATGAAACGAATAACTGTATGTTGAAGAGAGTGCCTGCGTCTGGCTATGCTCTCGGAGTGTAACTCCCATGATTTAGTTAATCGTTATGAAACGAATAACTGTATGTTGAAGAGAGTGCCTGCGTCTCGCTATGCTCTCGGAGTGTAACTCCCATGATTTAGTTAATCGTTATGAAACGAATAAGTGTATGTAGAAGAGAGTGCCTACGTCTGGCTATGTATGCTCTCGGAGTGTAACTCCCATGATTTAGTTAATCGTTATGAAACGAATAACTGTATGTTGAAGAGAGTGCCTGCGTCTGGCTATGCTCTCGGAGTGTAACTCCCATGATTTAGTTAATCGTTATGAAACGAATAACTGTATGTTGAAGAGAGTGCCTGCGTCTGGCTATGCTCTCGGAGTGTAACTCCCATGATTTAGTTAATCGTTATGAAACGAATAACTGTATGTTGAAGAGAGTGCCTGCGTCTGGCTATGCTCTCGGAGTGTAACTCCCATGATTTAGTTAATCGTTATGAAACGAATAACTGTATGTTGAAGAGAGTGCCTGCGTCTGGCTATGCTCTCGGAGTGTAACTCCCATGATTTAGTTAATCGTTATGAAACGAATAAGTGTATGTAGAAGAGAGTGCCTACGTCTGGCTATGTATGCTCTCGGAGTGTAACTCCCATGATTTAGTTAATCGTTATGAAACGAATAACTGTATGTTGAAGAGAGTGCCTGCGTCTGGCTATGCTCTCGGAGTGTAACTCCCATAATTTAGTTAATCGTTATGAAACGAATAACTGTATGTAGAAGAGAGTGCCTGCGTCTGGCTATACTCTCGGAGTGTAACTCCCATGATTTAGTTAATCGTTATGAAACGAATAACTGTTTGTTGAAGAGAGTGCCTGCGTCGGGCTATGCTCTCGGAGTGTAACTCCCATGATTTAGTTAATCGTTATGAAACGAATAACTGTATGTTGAAGAGAGTGCCTGCGTCTGGCTATGCTCTCGGAGTGTAACTCCCATGATTTAGTTAATCGTTATGAAACGAATAACTGTATGTAGAAGAGAGTGCCTACGTCTGGCTATGTATGCTCTCGGAGTGTAACTCCCATGATTTAGTTAATCGTTATGAAACGAATAACTGTATGTTGAAGAGAGTGCCTGCGTCTGGCTATGCTCTCGGAGTGTAACTCCCATGATTTAGTTAATCGTTATGAAACGAATAACTGTATGTAGAAGAGAGTGCCTACGTCTGGCTATGTATGCTCTCGGAGTGTAACTCCCATGATTTAGTTAATCGTTATGAAACGAATAACTGTATGTTGAAGAGAGTGCCTGCGTCTGGCTATGCTCTCGGAGTGTAACTCCCATGATTTAGTTAATCGTTATGAAACGAATAACTGTATGTTGAAGAGAGTGCCTGCGTCTGGCTATGCTCTCGGAGTGTAACTCCCATGATTTAGTTAATCGTTATGAAACGAATAACTGTATGTAGAAGAGAGTGCCTACGTCGGGCTATGTATGCTCTCGGAGTGTAACTCCCATGATTTAGTTAATCGTTATGAAACGAATAACTGTATGTTGAAGAGAGTGCCTGCGTCTGGCTATGCTCTCGGAGTGTAACTCCCATGATTTAGTTAATCGTTATGAAACGAATAACTGTATGTTGAAGAGAGTGCCTGCGTCTGGCTATGCTCTCGGAGTGTAACTCCCATGATTTAGTTAATCGTTATGAAACGAATAACTGTATGTTGAAGAGAGTGCCTGCGTCTGGCTATGCTCTCGGAGTGTAACTCCCATGATTTAGTTAATCGTTATGAAACGAATAACTGTATGTAGAAGAGAGTGCCTACGTCTGGCTATGTATGCTCTCGGAGTGTAACTCCCATGATTTAGTTAATCGTTATGAAACGAATAACTGTATGTAGAAGAGAGTGCCTGCGTCTGGCTATGCTCTCGGAGTGTAACTCCCATGATTTAGTTAATCGTTATGAAACGAATAACTGTATGTTGAAGAGAGTGCCTGCGTCTGGCTATGCTCTCGGAGTGTAACTCCCATGATTTAGTTAATCGTTATGAAACGAATAACTGTATGTAGAAGAGAGTGCCTGCGTCTGGCTATGCTCTCGGAGTGTAACTCCCATGATTTAGTTAATCGTTATGAAACGAATAACTGTATGTTGAAGAGAGTGCCTGCGTCTGGCTATGCTCTCGGAGTGTAACTCCCATGATTTAGTTAATCGTTATGAAACGAATAACTGTATGTTGAAGAGAGTGCCTGCGTCTGGCTATGCTCTCGGAGTGTAACTCCCATGATTTAGTTAATCGTTATGAAACGAATAACTGTATGTTGAAGAGAGTGCCTGCGTCTGGCTATGCTCTCGGAGTGTAACTCCCATGATTTAGTTAATCGTTATGAAACGAATAACTGTATGTTGAAGAGAGTGCCTGCGTCTGGCTATGCTCTCGGAGTGTAACTCCCATGATTTAGTTAATCGTTATGAAACGAATAAGTGTATGTAGAAGAGAGTGCCTACGTCTGGCTATGTATGCTCTCGGAGTGTAACTCCCATGATTTAGTTAATCGTTATGAAACGAATAACTGTATGTAGAAGAGAGTGCCTGCGTCTGGCTATGCTCTCGGAGTGTAACTCCCATGATTTAGTTAATCGTTATGAAACGAATAACTGTATGTTGAAGAGAGTGCCTGCGTCTGGCTATGCTCTCGGAGTGTAACTCCCATGATTTAGTTAATCGTTATGAAACGAATAACTGTATGTTGAAGAGAGTGCCTGCGTCTGGCTATGCTCTCGGAGTGTAACTCCCATGATTTAGTTAATCGTTATGAAACGAATAACTGTATGTTGAAGAGAGTGCCTGCGTCTGGCTATGCTCTCGGAGTGTAACTCCCATGATTTAGTTAATCGTTATGAAACGAATAACTGTATGTTGAAGAGAGTGCCTGCGTCTGGCTATGCTCTCGGAGTGTAACTCCCATGATTTAGTTAATCGTTATGAAACGAATAACTGTATGTTGAAGAGAGTGCCTGCGTCTGGCTATGCTCTCGGAGTGTAACTCCCATGATTTAGTTAATCGTTATGAAACGAATAACTGTATGTAGAAGAGAGTGCCTACGTCTGGCTATGTATGCTCTCGGAGTGTAACTCCCATGATTTAGTTAATCGTTATGAAACGAATAACTGTATGTTGAAGAGAGTGCCTGCGTCTGGCTATGCTCTCGGAGTGTAACTCCCATGATTTAGTTAATCGTTATGAAACGAATAACTGTATGTTGAAGAGAGTGCCTGCGTCTGGCTATGCTCTCGGAGTGTAACTCCCATGATTTAGTTAATCGTTATGAAACGAATAACTGTATGTAGAAGAGAGTGCCTACGTCTGGCTATGTATGCTCTCGGAGTGTAACTCCCATGATTTAGTTAATCGTTATGAAACGAATAACTGTATGTTGAAGAGAGTGCCTGCGTCTGGCTATGCTCTCGGAGTGTAACTCCCATGATTTAGTTAATCGTTATGAAACGAATAAGTGTATGTAGAAGAGAGTGCCTACGTCTGGCTATGTATGCTCTCGGAGTGTAACTCCCATGATTTAGTTAATCGTTATGAAACGAATAACTGTATGTTGAAGAGAGTGCCTGCGTCTGGCTATGCTCTCGGAGTGTAACTCCCATGATTTAGTTAATCGTTATGAAACGAATAACTGTATGTAGAAGAGAGTGCCTGCGTCTGGCTATGCTCTCGGAGTGTAACTCCCATGATTTAGTTAATCGTTATGAAACGAATAACTGTATGTAGAAGAGAGTGCCTACGTCTGGCTATGTATGCTCTCGGGGTGTAACTCCCATGATTTAGTTAATCGTTATGAAACGAATAACTGTATGTTGAAGAGAGTGCCTGCGTCTGGCTATGCTCTCGGAGTGTAACTCCCATGATTTAGTTAATCGTTATGAAACGAATAACTGTATGTAGAAAAGAGTGCCTACGTCTGGCTATGTATGCTCTCGGGGTGTAACTCCCATGATTTAGTTAATCGTTATGAAACGAATAACTGTATGTTGAAGAGAGTGCCTGCGTCTGGCTATGCTCTCGGAGTGTAACTCCCATGATTTAGTTAATCGTTATGAAACGAATAACTGTATGTTGAAGAGAGTGCCTGCGTCTGGCTATGCTCTCGGAGTGTAACTCCCATGATTTAGTTAATCGTTATGAAACGAATAACTGTATGTAGAAGAGAGTGCCTACGTCTGGCTATGTATGCTCTCGGAGTGTAACTCCCATGATTTAGTTAATCGTTATGAAACGAATAACTGTATGTTGAAGAGAGTGCCTGCGTCTGGCTATGCTCTCGGAGTGTAACTCCCATGATTTAGTTAATCGTTATGAAACGAATAACTGTATGTTGAAGAGAGTGCCTGCGTCTGGCTATGCTCTCGGAGTGTAACTCCCATGATTTAGTTAATCGTTATGAAACGAATAACTGTATGTAGAAGAGAGTGCCTGCGTCTGGCTATGCTCTCGGAGTGTAACTCCCATGATTTAGTTAATCGTTATGAAACGAATAACTGTATGTTGAAGAGAGTGCCTGCGTCTGGCTATGCTCTCGGAGTGTAACTCCCATGATTTAGTTAATCGTTATGAAACGAATAACTGTATGTAGAAGAGAGTGCCTGCGTCTGGCTATGCTCTCGGAGTGTAACTCCCATGATTTAGTTAATCGTTATGAAACGAATAACTGTATGTTGAAGAGAGTGCCTGCGTCTGGCTATGCTCTCGGAGTGTAACTCCCATGATTTAGTTAATCGTTATGAAACGAATAACTGTATGTTGAAGAGAGTGCCTGCGTCTGGCTATGCTCTCGGAGTGTAACTCCCATGATTTAGTTAATCGTTATGAAACGAATAACTGTATGTAGAAGAGAGTGCCTGCGTCTGGCTATGCTCTCGGAGTGTAACTCCCATGATTTAGTTAATCGTTATGAAACGAATAACTGTATGTTGAAGAGAGTGCCTGCGTCTGGCTATGCTCTCGGAGTGTAACTCCCATGATTTAGTTAATCGTTATGAAACGAATAACTGTATGTAGAAGAGAGTGCCTGCGTCTGGCTATGCTCTCGGAGTGTAACTCCCATGATTTAGTTAATCGTTATGAAACGAATAACTGTATGTAGAAAAGAGTGCCTACGTCTGGCTATGTATGCTCTCGGGGTGTAACTCCCATGATTTAGTTAATCGTTATGAAACGAATAACTGTATGTTGAAGAGAGTGCCTGCGTCTGGCTATGCTCTCGGAGTGTAACTCCCATGATTTAGTTAATCGTTATGAAACGAATAACTGTATGTTGAAGAGAGTGCCTGCGTCTGGCTATGCTCTCGGAGTGTAACTCCCATGATTTAGTTAATCGTTATGAAACGAATAACTGTATGTTGAAGAGAGTGCCTGCGTCTGGCTATGCTCTCGGAGTGTAACTCCCATGATTTAGTTAATCGTTATGAAACGAATAACTGTATGTAGAAGAGAGTGCCTACGTCTGGCTATGTATGCTCTCGGAGTGTAACTCCCATGATTTAGTTAATCGTTATGAAACGAATAACTGTATGTTGAAGAGAGTGCCTGCGTCTGGCTATGCTCTCGGAGTGTAACTCCCATGATTTAGTTAATCGTTATGAAACGAATAACTGTATGTAAAAGAGAGTGTCTGCGTCTGGCTATGCTCTCGGAGTGTAACTCCCATGATTAAGTTAATCGTTATGAAACGAATAACTGTATGTAGAAGAGAGTGCCTGCGTCTGGCTATGCTCTCGGAGTGTAACTCCCATGATTTAGTTAATCGTTATGAAACGAATAACTGTATGTAGAAAAGAGAGTGCCTGCGTCTGGCTATGCTCTCGGAGTGTAACTCCCATGATTTAGTTAATCGTTATGAAACGAATAACTGTATGTAGAAAAGAGAGTGCCTGCGTCTGGCTATGCTCTCGGAGTGTAACTCCCATGATTTAGTTAATCGTTATGAAACGAATAACTGTATGTAAAAGAGAGTGTCTGCGTCTGGCTATGCTCTCGGAGTGTAACTCCCATGATTTAGTTAATCGTTATGAAACGAATAACTGTATGTTGAAGAGAGTGCCTGCGTCTGGCTATGCTCTCGGAGTGTAACTCCCATGATTTAGTTAATCGTTATGAAACGAATAACTGTATGTTGAAGAGAGTGCCTGCGTCTGGCTATGCTCTCGGAGTGTAACTCCCACATGATTTAGTTAATCGTTATGAAACGAATAACTGTATGTTGAAGAGAGTGCCTGCGTCTGGCTATGCTCTCGGAGTGTAACTCCCATGATTTAGTTAATCGTTATGAAACGAATAAGTGTATGTAGAAGAGAGTGCCTACGTCTGGCTATGTATGCTCTCGGAGTGTAACTCCCATGATTTAGTTAATCGTTATGAAACGAATAACTGTATGTAGAAGAGAGTGCCTGCGTCTGGCTATGCTCTCGGAGTGTAACTCCCATGATTTAGTTAATCGTTATGAAACGAATAACTGTATGTAGAAGAGAGTGCCTGCGTCTGGCTATGCTCTCGGAGTGTAACTCCCATGATTTAGTTAATCGTTATGAAACGAATAACTGTATGTTGAAGAGAGTGCCTGCGTCTGGCTATGCTCTCGGAGTGTAACTCCCATGATTTAGTTAATCGTTATGAAACGAATAACTGTATGTTGAAGAGAGTGCCTGCGTCTGGCTATGCTCTCGGAGTGTAACTCCCATGATTTAGTTAATCGTTATGAAACGAATAACTGTATGTTGAAGAGAGTGCCTGCGTCTGGCTATGCTCTCGGAGTGTAACTCCCATGATTAAGTTAATCGTTATGAAACGAATAACTGTATGTAGAAGAGAGTGCCTGCGTCTGGCTATGCTCTCGGAGTGTAACTCCCATGATTTAGTTAATCGTTATGAAACGAATAACTGTATGTAAAAGAGAGTGTCTGCGTCTGGCTATGCTCTCGGAGTGTAACTCCATGATTAAGTTAATCGTTATGAAACGAATAACTGTATGTAGAAGGAGAGTGCCTGCGTCTGGCTATGCTCTCGGAGTGTAACTCCCATGATTTAGTTAATCGTTATGAAACGAATAACTGTATGTTGAAGAGAGTGCCTGCGTCTGGGCTATGCTCTCGGAGTGTAACTCCCATGATTTAGTTAATCGTTATGAAACGAATAACTGTATGTTGAAGAGAGTGCCTGCGTCTGGCTATGCTCTCGGAGTGTAACTCCCATGATTTAGTTAATTCGATATGAAACGAATAACTGTATGTTGAAGAGAGTGCCTGCGTCTGGCTATGCTCTCGGAGTGTAACTCCCATGATTTAGTTAATCGTTATGAAAACGAATAACTGTATGTTGAAGAGAGTGCCTGCGTCTGGCTATGCTCTCGGAGTGTAACTCCCATGATTTAGTTAATCGTTATGAAACGAATAACTGTATGTTGAAGAGAGTGCCTGCGTCTGGCTATGCTCTCGGAGTGTAACTCCCATGATTTAGTTAATCGTTATGAAACGAATAACTGTATGTTGAAGAGAGTGCCTGCGTCTGGCTATGCTCTCGGAGTGTAACTCCCATGATTTAGTTAATCGTTATGAAACGAATAACTGTATGTTGAAGAGAGTGCCTGCGTCTGGCTATGCTCTCGGAGTGTAACTCCCATGATTTAGTTAATCGTTATGAAACGAATAACTGTATGTTGAAGAGAGTGCCTGCGTCTGGCTATGCTCTCGGAGTGTAACTCCCATGATTTAGTTAATCGTTATGAAACGAATAACTGTATGTAGAAGAGAGTGCCTACGTCTGGCTATGTATGCTCTCGGAGTGTAACTCACCATGATTTAGTTAATCGTTATGAAACGAATAACTGTATGTTGAAGAGAGTGCCTGCGTCTGGCTATGCTCTCGGAGTGTAACTCCCATGATTTAGTTAATCGTTATGAAACGATAACTGTATGTAAAAAGAGAGTGTCTGCGTCTGGCTATGCTCTCGGAGTGTAACTCCCATGATTAAGTTAATCGTTATGAAACGAATAACTGTATGTAGAAGAGAGTGCCTGCGTCTGGCTATGCTCTCGGAGTGTAACTCCCATGATTTAGTTAATCGTTATGAAACGAAATAACTGTATGTAGAAAAGAGAGTGCCTGCGTCTGGCTATGCTCTCGGAGTGTAACTCCCATGATTTAGTTAATCGTTATGAAACGAATAACTGTATGTAGAAAAGAGAGTGCCTGCGTCTGGCTATGCTCTCGGAGTGTAACTCCCATGATTTAGTTAATCGTTATGAAACGAATAACTGTATGTAAAAGAGAGTGTCTGCGTCTGGCTATGCTCTCGGAGTGTAACTCCCATGATTTAGTTAATCGTTATGAAACGAATAACTGTATGTTGAAGAGAGTGCCTGCGTCTGGCTATGCTCTCGGAGTGTAACTCCCATGATTTAGTTAATCGTTATGAAACGAATAACTGTATGTTGAAGAGAGTGCCTGCGTCTGCTATGCTCTCGGAGTGTAACTCCCATGATTTAGTTAATCGTTATGAAACGAATAACTGTATGTTGAAGAGGGTGCCTGCGTCTGGCTATGCTCTCGGAGTGTAACTCCCATGATTTAGTTAATCGTTATGAAACGAATAACTGTATGTAGAAGAGAGTGCCTACGTCTGGCCTATGTATGCTCTCGGAGTGTAACTCCCATGATTTAGTTAATCGTTATGAAACGAATAACTGTATGTAGAAGAGAGTGCCTGCGTCTGGCTATGCTCTCGGAGTGTAACTCCCATGATTTAGTTAATCGTTATGAAACGAATAACTGTATGTAGAAGAGAGTGCCTGCGTCTGGCTATGCTCTCGGAGTGTAAACTCCCATGATTTAGTTAATCGTTATGAAACGAATAACTGTATAGTTGAAGAGAGTGCCTGCGTCTGGCTATGCTCTCGGAGTGTAACTCCCATGATTTAGTTAATCGTTATGAAACGAATAACTGTATGTAGAAGAGAGTGCCTACGTCTGGCTATGTATGCTCTCGGAGTGTAACTCCCATGATTTAGTTAATCGTTATGAAACGAATAACTGTATGTTGAAGAGAGTGCCTGCGTCTGGCTATGCTCTCGGAGTGTAACTCCCATGATTTAGTTAATCGTTATGAAACGAATAACTGTATGTTGAAGAGAGTGCCTGCGTCTGGCTATGCTCTCGGAGTGTAACTCCCATGATTTAGTTAATCGTTATGAAACGAATAACTGTATGTTGAAGAGAGTGCCTGCGTCTGGCTATGCTCTCGGAGTGTAACTCCCATGATTTAGTTAATCGTTATGAAACGAATAAGTGTATGTAGAAGAGAGTGCCTACGTCCTGGCTATGTATGCTCTCGGAGTGTAACTCCCATGATTTAGTTAATCGTTATGAAACGAATAACTGTATGTTGAAGAGAGTGCCTGCGTCTGGCTATGCTCTCGGAGTGTAACTCCCATGATTTAGTTAATCGTTATGAAACGAATAACTGTATGTAGAAGAGAGTGCCTACGTCTGGCTATGTATGCTCTCTGAGTGTAACTCCCATGATTTAGTTAATCGTTATGAAACGAATAACTGTATGTAGAAGAGAGTGCCTGCGTCTGGCTATGCTCTCGGAGTGTAACTCCCATGATTTAGTTAATCGTTATGAAACGAATAACTGTATGTTGAAGAGAGTGCCTGCGTCTGGCTATGCTCTCGGAGTGTAACTCCCATGATTTAGTTAATCGTTATGAAACGAATAACTGTATGTTGAAGAGAGTGCCTGCGTCTGGCTATGCTCTCGGAGTGTAACTCCCATGATTTAGTTAATCGTTATGAAACGAATAACTGTATGTTGAAGAGAGTGCCTGCGTCTGGCTATGCTCTCGGAGTGTAACTCCCATGATTTAGTTAATCGTTATGAAACGAATAACTGTATGTAGAAGAGAGTGCCTACGTCTGGCTATGTATGCTCTCGGAGTGTAACTCCCATGATTTAGTTAATCGTTATGAAACGAATAACTGTATGTTGAAGAGAGTGCCTGCGTCTGGCTATGCTCTCGGAGTGTAACTCCCATGATTTAGTTAATCGTTATGAAACGAATAACTTCATGTAGAAGAGAGTGCCTGCGTCTGGCTATGCTCTCGGAGTGTAACTCCCATGATTTAGTTAATCGTTATGAAACGAATAACTGTATGTTGAAGAGAGTGCCTGCGTCTGGCTATGCTCTCGGAGTGTAACTCCCATGATTTAGTTAATCGTTATGAAACGAATAACTGTATGTTGAAGAGAGTGCCTGCGTCTGGCTATGCTCTCGGAGTGTAAACTCCCATGATTTAGTTAATCGTTATGAACGAATAACTGTATGTTGAAGAGAGTGCCTGCGTCTGGCTATGCTCTCGGAGTGTAACTCCCATGATTTAGTTAATCGTTATGAAAACGAATAACTGTATGTTGAAGAGAGTGCCTGCGTCTGGCTATGCTCTCGGAGTGTAAACTCCCATGATTTAGTTAATCGTTATGAAACGAATAACTGTATGTTGAAGAGAGTGCCTGCGTCTGGCTATGCTCTCGGAGTGTAACTCCCATGATTTAGTTAATCGTTATGAAACGAATA